>NW_025062970.1:0-45557 GCF_018153295.1 Drosophila grimshawi
AACCGCATTAAAATAATTTGACTTCCGACTCATCTAAGAAATATATTAAGGGATATTCTTCGATAAATAGAAAATATATGGAAAGCATTAAATAGGCTCTACCTTGAAATAAATGGCCATATCTTCGTCAAAAATTGCCCCATTTCAATTATAAAGGTGTTTTTAGAATTCTTTGGAACAAAACCGCATTAAAATAATTTGACTTCCGACTCATCTAAGAAAGATATTAAGGGATATTCTTCGATAAATTGAAAATATATGGAAAACATTAAATAGGGTCTACCTTGAAATAAATGGTCATATCTTCGTCAAAAATTGCCCCATTTAAATTATAAAGGTGTTTTTAGAATTCAAACAATCTTTGGAACAAAACTGCATTAAAATAATTTGACTTCCGACTCATCTAAGAAAGATATTAAGAGATATTCTTCGATTAATAGAAAATATAAGGCAAACATTAAATAGGGTCAACCTTGAAATAAATGGCCATATCTTTGTCTCAAATTGCCCCATTTCAATTATAAAGAAGTTTTTAGAATTCACTTAATCCTTGGAACAAAACTGCATTAAAATAATTTGACTTCCGACTCATCTAAGAAAGATATTAAAAGATATTCTTCGATTAATAGAAAATATAAGCCAAACAATAAATAGGGTCTACCTTGAAATAAATGGCCATATCTTCGTCAAAAATTGCCCCATTTCAATTATAAAGGTGTTTTTAGAATTCGCTCAATCTTTGGAACAAAACCGCATTAAAACAAATTGACTTCCGACTCATCTAAGAAAGATATTAAGGGATATTCTTCGATTAATAGAAAATATAAGCCAAACATTAAATAGGGTCAACCTTGAAATAAATGGCCATATCTTCGTCAAAAATTGCCCCATTTAAATTATGAAGGTGTTTTTAGAATTCACTCGATCTTTGGGACCAAACTGCATTAAATAATTTGACTTCCCGACTCATCTAAGAAAGATATTAAGGGATATTCTTCGATAAATAGACAATATATGGAAATCATTAAATAGGGGTCTACCTTGAGATAATTGGGCATATCCTTCGTCAAAAATTGCCCCATTTCAATTATAAAGGTATTTTTAGAATTCAAACAATCTTTGGAACAAAACTGCATTAAAATAATTTGACTTCCGACTCATCTAAGAAAGATATTAAGAGATATTCTTCGATTAATAGAAAATATAAGGCAAACATTAAATAGGGTCAACCTTGAAATAAATGGCCATATCTTTGTCTCAAATTGCCCCATTTCAATTATAAAGGTGTTTTTAGAATTCACTCAATCTTTGGAACAAAACTGCATTAAAATAATTTGACTTCCGACTCATCTGAGAAAGATATTAAGGGATATTCTTCGAATAATAGAAAATATATGGAAAGCATTAAATAAGGTCTACCTTGAAGTAAATGGCCATATCTTCGTCAAAAATTGCCATATTTCAATTATAAAGATGTTTTTGGAATTCGCTCGATCTTTGAAACAAAACTGCATTAAAATAATTTGACTTCCGACTCATCTAAGAAAGATATGAAAGGATATTCTTCGATTAATAGAAAATATAAGCCAAAAATTAAATAGGGTCTACCTTGAAATAAATGGCCATATCTTTGTGTCAAATTGCCCCATTTCAATTATAAAGGTGTTTTTAGAATTCACTCAATCTTTGAAACAAAACCGCATTAAAATAATTTGACTTCCGACTCATCTAAGAAATATATTAAGGGATATTCTTCGATAAATAGAAAATATATGGAAAGCATTAAATAGGCTCTACCTTGAAATAAATGGCCATATCTTCGTCAAAAATTGCCCCATTTCAATTATAAAGGTGTTTTTAGAATTCGCTTGATCTTTGGAACAAAACTGCATTAAAATAATTTGACTTCCGACTCATCTAAGAAAGATATTAAGGGATATTCTTCGATAAATTGAAAATATATGGAAAACATTAAATAGGGTCTACCTTGAAATAAATGGCCATATCTTCGTCAAAAATTGCCCCATTTCAATTATAAAGGTGTTTTTAGAATTCTTTGGAACAAAACTGCATTAAAATAATTTGACTTCCGACTCATCTAAGAAAGATATTAAGGGATATTGTTGATTAACAGAAAATATATGGAAAGCATTAAATAGGGTCTACCTTGAAATAAATGGCCATATCTTCGTCAAAAATTGCCATATTTCAATTATAAAGATGTTTTTGGAATTCGCTCGATCTTTGGAACAAAACTGCATTAAAATAATTTGACTTCCGACTCATCTAAGAAAGATATTATGGGATATTCTTCGATAAATAGAAAATATATGGAAAGCATTAAATAGGGTCTACCTTGAAATAAATGGCCATATCTTCGTCAAAAATTGCCCCATTTAAATTATAAAGGTGTTTTTAGAATTCAACCAATCTTTGAAACAAAACCGCATTAAAATAATTTGACTTCCGACTCATCTAAGAAATATATTAAGGGATATTCTTCGATAAATAGAAAATATATGGAAAGCATTAAATAGGGTCTACCTTGAAGTAAATGGCCATATCTTCGTCAAAAATTGCCATATTTCAATTATAAAGATGTTTTTGGAATTCGCTCGATCTTTGAAACAAAACTGCATTAAAATAATTTGACTTCCGACTCATCTAAGAAAGATATGAAGGGATATTCTTCGATTAATAGAAAATATAAGCCAAAAATTAAATAGGGTCTACCTTGAAATAAATGGCCATATCTTTGTGTCAAATTGCCCCATTTCAATTATAAAGGTGTTTTTAGAATTCACTCAATCTTTGAAACAAAACCGCATTAAAATAATTTGACTTCCGACTCATCTAAGAAAGATATTAAGGGATATTCTTCGATAAATAGAAAATATATGGAAAGCATTAAATGGGGTCTACCTTGAAATAAATGGCCATATCTTCGTCAAAAATTGCCCCATTTCAATTATAAAACTGTTTTTAGAATTCTTTGGAACAAAACTGCATTAAAATAATTTGACTTCCGACTCATCTAAGAAAGATATTAAGGGATATTCTTCGATAAATTGAAAATATATGGAAAACATTAAATAGGGTCTACCTTGAAATAAATGGCCATATCTTCGTCAAAAATTGCCCCATTTAAATTATAAAGGTGTTTTTAGAATTCAAACAATCTTTGGAACAAAACTGCATTAAAATAATTTGACTTCCGACTCATCTAAGAAAGATATTAAGAGATATTCTTCGATTAATAGAAAATATAAGGCAAACATTAAATAGGGTCAACCTTGAAATAAATGGCCATATCTTTGTCTCAAATTGCCCCATTTCAATTATAAAGGTGTTTTTAGAATTCACTCGATCTTTGGAACAAAACTGCATTAAAATAATTTGACTTCCGACTTATCTAAGAAAGATATTAAGGGATATTCTTCGATTAATAGAAAATATAAGCCAAACATTAAATAGGGTCAACCTTGAAATAAATGGCCCTATCTTTGTCTCAAATTGCCCCATTTGAATTATAAAGGTGTTTTTAGAATTTGCTTGATCTTTGGAACAAAACTGCATTAAAATAATTTGACTTCCGACTCATCTAAGAAAGATATTAAGGGATATTCTTCGATTAATAGAAAATATAAGCCAAACAATAAATAGGGTCTACCTTGAAATAAATGGCCATATCTTCGTCAAAAATTGCCCCATTTAAATTAAAAGGTGTTTTTAGAATTCAAACAATCTTTGGAACAAAACTGCATTAAAATAATTTGACTTCCGACTCATCTAAGAAAGATATTAAGAGATATTCTTCGATTAATAGAAAATATAAGGCAAACATTAAATAGGGTCAACCTTGAAATAAATGGCCATATCTTTGTCTCAAATTGCCCCATTTCAATTATAAAGGTGTTTTTAGAATTCACTCAATCTTTGGAACAAAACTGCATTAAAATAATTTGACTTCCGACTCATCTAAGAAAGATATTAAGGGATATTGTTGATTAACAGAAAATATATGGAAAGCATTAAATAGGGTCTACCTTGAAGTAAATGGCCATATCTTCGTCAAAAAATTGCCCCATTTCAATTATAAAAGATGTTTTTGGAATTCGCTCGATCTTTGGAACAAAACTGCATTAAAATAATTTGACTTCCGACTCATCTAAGAAAGATATTAAGGGATATTCTTCGATAAATAGAAAATATATGGAAAGCATTAAATAGGGTCTACCTTGAAATAAATGGCCATATCTTCGTCAAAAATTGCCCCATTTAAATTATAAAGGTGTTTTTAGAATTCAATCAATCTTTGGAACAAAACCGCATTAAAATAATTTGACTTCCGACTCATCTAAGAAATATATTAAGGGATATTCTTCGATAAATAGAAAATATATGGAAAGCATTAAATAGGCTCTACCTTGAAATAAATGGCCATATCTTCGTCAAAAATTGCCCCATTTCAATTATAAAGGTGTTTTTAGAATTCTTTGGAACAAAACTGCATTAAAATAATTTGACTTCCGACTCATCTAAGAAAGATATTAAGGGATATTCTTCGATAAATTGAAAATATATGGAAAACATTAAATAGGGTCTACCTTGAAATAAATGGCCATATCTTCGTCAAAAATTGCCCCATTTAAATTATAAAGGTGTTTTTAGAATTCAAACAATCTTTGGAACAAAACTGCATTAAAATAATTTGACTTCCGACTCATCTAAGAAAGATATTAAGAGATATTCTTCGATTAATAGAAAATATAAGGCAAACATTAAATAGGGTCAACCTTGAAATAAATGGCCATATCTTTGTCTCAAATTGCCCCATTTCAATTATAAAGGTGTTTTTAGAATTCGCTTGATCTTTGGAACAAAACTGCATTAAAATAATTTGACTTCCGACTCATCTAAGAAAGATATTAAGGGATATTCTTCGATTAATAGAAAATATAAGCCAAACAATAAATAGGGTCAACCTTGAAATAAATGGCCATATCTTCGTCAAAAATTGCCCCATTTCAATTATAAAGGTGTTTTTAGAATTCAATCGATCTTTGAAACAAAACTGCATTAAAATAATTTGACTTCCGACTCATCTAAGAAAGATATTAAGGGATATTCTTCGATTAATAGAAAATATAAGCCAAACATTAAATAGGGTCAACCTTGAAATAAATGGCCATATCTTCGTCAAAAATTGCCCCATTTAAATTATAAAGTTGTTTTTAGAATTCAAACAACCTTTGGAACAAAACTGCATTAAAATAATTTGACTTCCGACTCATCTAAGAAAGATATTAAGGGATATTCTTCGATAAATTTAAAATATATGGAAAACATTAAATAGGGTCTACCTTGAAATAAATGGCCATATCTTCGTCAAAAATTGCCCCATTTAAATTAAAAAGGTGTTTTTAGAATTCAAACAATCTTTGGAACAAAACTGCATTAAAATAATTTGACTTCCGACTCATCTAAGAAAGATATTAAGGGATATTCTTCGAATAATAGAAAATATATGGAAAGCATTAAATAGCGTCTACCTTGAAATAAATGGCCATATCTTTGTCTCAAATTGCCCCATTTCAATTATAAAGATGTTTTTAGAATTCACTCAATCTTTGGAACAAAACTGCATTAAAATAATTTGACTTCCGACTCATCTAAGAAAGATATTAAGGGATATTGTTGATTAATAGAAAATATATGGAAAGCATTAAATAGGGTCTACCTTGAAATAAATGGCCATATCTTCGTCTAAAATTGCCCCATTTCAATTATGAAGGTGTTTTTAGAATTCGCTTGATCTTTGTTACAAAACTGCATTAAAATAATTTGACTTCCGACTCATCTAAGAAAGATATTAAGGGATATTCTTCGATTAATAGAAAATATAAGCCAAACATTAAATAGGGTCTACCTTGAAATAAATGGCCATATCTTCGTCAAAAATTGCCCCATTTCAATTATAAAGGTGTTTTTAGAATTCAATCGATCTTTGAAACAAAACTGCATTAAAATAATTTGACTTTCGACTCATCTAAGAAAGATATTAAGGGATATTCTTCGATAAATAGAAAATATATGGAAAGGATTAAATAGGCTCTACCTTGAAATAAATGGCCATATCTTCGTCAAAAATTGCCCCATTTCAATTATAAAGGTGTTTTTAGAATTCTTTGGAACAAAACTGCACTAAAATAATTTGACTTCCGACTCATCTAAGAAAGATATTAAGGGATATTCTTCGATAAATAGAAAATATATGGAAAGCATTAAATAGGGTCTACCTTGAAATAAATGGCCATATCTTCGTATAAATTGCCCTATTTCAATTATGAAAGTGTTTTTTAGGATTCGCTTGATCTTTGGAACAAAACTGCATTAAAATAATTTGACTTCCGACTCATCTAAGAAAGATATTAAGGGATATTCTTCGATTAATAGAAAATATAAGCCAAACATTAAATAGGGTCAACCTTGAAATAAATGGCCATATCTTCGTCAAAAATTGCCCCGTTTCAATTATAAAGGTGTTTTTAGAATTCACCCGATCTTTGGAACAAAACTGCATGAAAATAATTTGACTTCCGACTCATCTAAGAAAGATATTAAGGGATATTCTTCGATAAATAGACAATATATGGAAAGCATTAAATAGGCTCTGCCTTGAAATAAATGGCCATATCTTCGTCAAAAATTGCCCCAAATCAATTATAAAGGTGTTTTTAGAATTCACTCAATCTGTGGAACTAAACTGCATGTAAATAATTTGACTTCCGACTCATTTAAGAAAGATATTAAGAGATATTCTTTGATTAATAGAAAATATAAGCCAAACATTAAATAGGGTCAACCTTGAAATAAATGGCCATATCTTTGTCCAAAATTGCCCCATTTCAATTGTAAAGGTGTTTTTAGAATTCACTTGATCTTTGGAACAAAACTGCATTAAAATAATTTGACTTCCGACTCATCTAAGAAAGATATGAAGGGATATTCTTCGATTAATAGAAAATATAAGCCAAAAATTAAATAGGGTCTACCTTGAAATAAATGGCCATATCTTTGTGTCAAATTGCCCCATTTCAATTATAAAGGTGTTTTTAGAATTCACTCAATCTTTGAAACAAAACTGCATTAAAATAATTTGACTTCCGACTCATCTAAGAAAGATATTAAGGAATAATCTTCGATAAATAGAAAATATATGGAAAGCATTAAATAGGGTCTACCTTGAAATAAATGGCCATATCTTCGTCAAAAATTGCCCCATTTCAATTATAAAGATGTTTTTGGAATTCGCCCGATCTTTGGAACAAAACTGCATTAAAATAATTTGACTTCCGACTCATCTAAGAAAGATATTAAGGGATATTCTTCGATTAATAGAAAATATATGGAAAGCATTAAATAGAGTCTACCTTGAAATAAATGGCCATATCTTCGTCAAAAATTGCCCCATTTCAATTATAAAGGTGTTTTTAGAATTCACTTGATCTTTGAAACGAAACTGCATTAAAATAATTTGACTTCCGGCTCATTTAAGAAAGATATTAAGGGATATTCTTCGATAAATAGAAAATATATGGAAAGCATTAAATAGGGTCTACCTTGAAAAAAATGGCCATATCTTCGTCAAAAAAAATTGCCCCATTTCAAGTATAAAGGTGTTTTTAGAATTCACTCGATCTTTGGAACAAAACTGCATTAAAATAATTTGACTTCCGACTCATCTAAGAAAAGATATTAAGGGATATTCTTCGAATAATAGAAAATATATGGAAAGCATTAAATAGTCTCTACCTTGAAATAAATGGCCATATCTTCGTCCAAAATTGCCCCATTTCAATTATAAAGGTGTTTTTAGAATTCGATCGATCTTTGGAACAAAACTGCATTAAAATAATTTGACTTCCGACTCATCTAAGAAAGATATTAAGAGATATTCTTCGATTAATAGAAAATATAAGGCAAACATTAAATAGGGTCAACCTTGAAATAAATGGCCATATCTTTGTCTTAAATTGCCCCATTTCAATTATAAAGGTGTTTTTAGAATTCACTCAATCTTTGGAAAAAAACTGCGTTAAAATAATTTGACTTCCGACTCGTCTAAGAAAGATATTAAGGGATATTGTTGATTTACAGAAAATATATGGAAAGCATTATATAGGGTCTAACTTGAAATAAATGGCCATATCTTCGTCCAAAATTGCCCCATTTCAATTATAAAGGTGTTTTTAGAATTCACTCGATCTTTGGAACAAAACTGCATTAAAATAATTTGACTTCCGACTCATCTAAGAAAGATATTAAGGGATATTCTTCGATAAATAAAAAATATATGGAAAGCATTAAATAGCCTCTACCTTGAAATAAATGGCCATATCTTCGTCAAAAATTGCCCCATTTCAATTATAAAGTGTTTTTAGAATTCGCTCAATCTTTGGAACAAACTGCATTAAATATTTGACTTCCGACTCATCTAAGAAAGATATTAAGGGATATTCTTCGATAAATAGAAAATATATGGAAAGCATTAAATAGGCTCTACCTTGAAATAAATGGCCATATCTTCGTCAAAAATTGCCCCATTTCAATTATTAAGATGTTTTTAGAATTCTTTGGAACAAAACTGCATCAAAAAAATTTGACTTCCGACTCATCTAAGAAAGATATTAAGGGATATTCTTCGAATAATAGAAAATATATGGAAAGCATTAAATAGGGTCTACCTTGAAATAAATGGCCATATCTTCGTCCAAAATTGCCCCATTTCAATTATAAAGGTGTTTTTAGAATTCACTTGATCTTTGAAACAAAACTGCATTAAAATAATTTGACTTCCGACTCATCTAAGAAAGATATTAAGGGATATTCTTAATTAATAGAAAATATATGGAAAGCATTAAATAGGGTCTACCTTGAAATAAATGGCCATATGTTCGTCAAAAATTGCCCCATTTCAATTATAAAGGTGTTTTTAGAATTCACTTGATCTTCGAAACAAAACTACATTAAAATAATTTGACTTCCGACTCATCTAAGAAAGATATTAAGGGATATTCTTCGAATAATAGAAAATATATGGAAAGCATTAAATAGAGTCTACCTTGAAATAAATGGCCATATCTTCGTCAAAAATTGCCCCATTTCAATTATAAGGGTGCTTTTAGAATTCACTTGATCTTTGAAACGAAACTGCATTAAAATAATTTGACTTCCGACTCATCTAAGAAAGATATTAAGGGATATTCTTCGATAAATAGAAAATATATGGAAAGCATTAAATAGGGTCTACCTTGAAATAAATGGCCATATCTTCGTCAAAAATTGCCCCATTTCAAGTATAAAGGTGTTTTTAGAATTCACTTGATCTTTGGAACAAAACTGCATTAAAATAATTTGACTTCCGACTCATCTAAGAAAGATATTAAGGGATATTCTTCGAATAATAGAAAATATATGGAAAGCATTAAATAAGGTCTACCTTGAAATAAATGGCCATATCTTCGTCCAAAATTGCCCCATTTCAATTATAAAGGTGTTTTTAGAATTCTTTGGAACAAAACTGCATTAAAATAATTTGACTTTCGACTCATCTAAGAAAGATATTAAGGGATATTCTTCGTTCTTGAAACAAAACTGCATTAAAATAATTTGACTTCCGACTCATCTAAGTAAGATATTAAGGGATATTCTTCGATAAATAGAAAATATATGGAAAGCATTAAATAGCCTCTACCTTGAAATAAATGGCCATATCTTCGTCAAAAATTGCCCCATTTCAATTATAAAGGTGTTTTTAGAATTCGCTTGATCTTTGGAACAAAACTGCATTAAAATAATTTGACTTCCGACTCATCTAAGAAAGATATTAAGGGATATTCTTCGAATAATAGAAAATATATGGAAAGCATTAAATAAGGTCTACCTTGAAATAAATGGCCATATCTTCGTCCAAAATTGCCCCATTTCAATTATAAAGGTGTTTTTAGAATTCACTCAATCTTTGAAACAAAACTACATTAAAATAATTTGACTTCCGACTCATCTAAGAAAGATATTAAGAGATATTCTTCGATTAATAGAAAATATAAGGCAAACATTAAATAGGGTCAACCTTGAAATAAATGGACATATCTTTGTCTCAAATTGCCCCATTTCAATTATAAAGGTGTTTTTAGAATTCACTTGATCTTTGAAACAAAACTGCATTAAAATAATTTGACTTCCGACTCATCTAAGAAAGATATTAAGGGATATTCTTCGATTAATAGAAAATATAAGCCAAACATTAAATAGGGTCAACCTTGAAATAAATGGCCATATCTTCGTCTCAAATTGCCCCATTTCAATTATAAAGGTGTTTTTAGAATTCGCTTGATCTTTGGAACAAAACTGCATTAAAATAATTTGACTTCCGACTCATCTAAGAAAGATATTAAGGGATATTCTTCGATTAATAGAAAATATAAGCCAAACATTAAATAGGGTCAACCTTGAAATAAATGGCCATATCTTCGTCTCAAATTGCCCCATTTCAATTATAAAGGTGTTTTTAGAATTCGCTTGATCTTTGGAACAAAACTGCATTAAAATAATTTGACTTCCAACTCATCTAAGAAAGATATTAAGAGATATTCTTCGATTAATAGAAAATATAAGCCAAACATTAAATAGGGTCAACCTTGAAATAAATGGCCATATCTTCGTCAAAAATTGCCCCATTTAAAGTATAAAGGTGTTTTTAGAATTCGCTTGATCTTTGGAACAAAACTGCATTAAAATAATTTGACTTCCGACTCATCTAAGAAAGATATTAAGGGATATTGTTGATTAACAGAAAATATATGGAAAGCATTAAATAGGGTCTACCTTGAAGTAAATGGCCATATCTTCGTCAAAAATTGCCCCATTTCAACTATAAAGATGTTTTTGGAATTCGCTCGATCTTTGGAACAAAACTGCATTAAGATAATTTGACTTCCGACTCATCTAAGAAAGATATTATGGGATATTCTTCGATAAGTAGAAAATATATGGAAAGCATTAAATAGGGTCTACCTTGAAATAAATGGCCATATCTTCGTCAAAAATTGCCCTATTTAAATTATAAAGGTGTTTTTAGAATTCAAACAATCTTTGGAACAAAACCGCATTAAAATAATTTGACTTCCGACTCATCTAAGAAAGATATTAAGGGATATTCTTCGATAAATTGAAAATATATGGAAAACATTAAATAGGGTCTACCTTGAAATAAATGGCCATATCTTCGTCAAAAATTGCCCCATTTAAAATATAAAGGTGTTTTTAGAATTCAAACAATCGTTGGAACAAAACTGCATTAAAATAATTTGACTTCCGACTCATCTAAGAAAGATATTAAGAGATATTCTTCGATTAATAGAAAATATAAGGCAAACATTAAATAGGGTCAACCTTGAAATAAATGGCCATATCTTTGTCTCAAATTGCCCCATTTCAATTATAAAGGTGTTTTTAGAATTCACTCAATCTTTGGAACAAAACTGCATTAAAATAATTTGACTTCCGACTCATCTAAGAAAGATATTAAGGGATATTCTTCGAATAATAGAAAATATATGGAAAGCATTAAATAAGGTCTACCTTGAAATAAATGGCCATATCTTCGTCAAAAATTGCCCCATTTCAATTATAAAGGTGTTTTTAGAATTCACTAAATCTTTAAAACAAAACTACATTAAAATAATTTGACTTCCGACTCATCTAAGAAAGATATTAAGGGATATTCTTCGATTAATAGAAAATATATGGAAAGCATTAAATAGAGTCTACCTTGAAATAAATGGCCATATCTTCGTCTAAAATTGCCCCATTTCAATTATAAAGGTGTTTTTAGAATTCACTTGATCTTTGAAACGAAACTGCATTAAAATAATTTGACTTCCGACTCATCTAAGAAAGATATTAAGGGATATTCTTCGACAAATAGAAAATATATGGAAAGCATTAAATAGGGTCTACCTTGAAAAAAATGGCCATATCTTCGTCAAAAAAAATTGCCCCATTTCAAGTATAAAGGTGTTTTTAGAATTCACTCGATCTTTGGAACAAAACTGCATTAAAATAATTTGACTTCCGACTCATCTAAGAAAGATATTAAGGGATATTCTTCGATAAATAGAAAATATATGGAAAGCATTAAATAGCCTCTACCTTGAAATAAATGGCCATATCTTCGTCCAAAATTGCCCCATTTCAATTATAAAGGTGTTTTTAGAATTCGATCTATCTTTGGAACAAAACTGCATTAAAATAATTTGACTTCCGACTCATCTAAGAAAGATATTAAGAGATATTCTTCGATTAATAGAAAATATAAGGCAAACATTAAATAGGGTCAACCTTGAAATAAATGGCCATATCTTTGTCTTAAATTGCCCCATTTCAATTATAAAGGTGTTTTTAGAATTCACTCAATCTTTGGAAAAAAACTGCATTAAAATAATTTGACTTCCGACTCGTCTAAGAAAGATATTAAGGGATATTGTTGATTTACAGAAAATATATGGAAAGCATTATATATGGTCTAACTTGAAATAAATGGCCATATCTTCGTCCAAAATTGCCCCATTTCAATTATAAAGGTGTTTTTAGAATTCACTCGATCTTTGGAACAAAACTGCATTAAAATAATTTGACTTCCGACTCATCTAAGAAAGATATTAAGGGATATTCTTCGATAAATAAAAAATATATGGAAAGCATTAAATAGGGTCTACCTTGAAATAAATGGCCATATCTTTGTGAAAAATTGCCCCATTTCAATTATAAAGATTTTTTAGAATTCGCTCGATCTTTGGAACAAAACTGCATTAAAATAATTTGACTTCCGACTCATCTAAGAAAGATATTAAGGGATATTCTTCGATAAATAGAAAATATATGGAAAGCATTAAATAGGCTCTACCTTGAAATAAATGGCCATATCTTCGTCAAAAATTGCCCCATTTCAATTATTAAGATGTTTTTAGAATTCTTTGGAACAAAACTGCATCAAAAAAATTTGACTTCCGACTCATCTAAGAAAGATATTAAGGGATATTCTTCGAATAATAGAAAATATATGGAAAGCATTAAATAGGGTCTACCTTGAAATAAATGGCCATATCTTCGTCCAAAATTGCCATATTTCAATTATAAAGGTGTTTTTAGAATTCACTTGATCTTTGAAACAAAACTGCATTAAAATAATTTGACTTCCGACTCATCTAAGAAAGATATTAAGGGATATTCTTCGAATAATAGAAAATATATGGAAAGCATTAAATAGAGTCTACCTTGAAATAAATGGCCATATCTTCGTCTCAAATTGCCCCATTTCAATTATAAAGGTGTTTTTAGAATTCACTTGATCTTTGAAACGAAACTGCATTAAAATAATTTGACTTCCGACTCATCTAAGAAAGATATTAAGGGATATTCTTCGATAAATAGAAAATATATGGAAAGCATTAAATAGGGTCTACCTTGAAATAAATGGCCATATCTTCGTCAAAAATTGCCCCATTTCAAGTATAAAGGTGTTTTTAGAATTCACTTGATCTTTGGAACAAAACTGCATTAAAATAATTTGACTTCCGACTCATCTAAGAAAGATATTAAGGGATATTCTTCGAATAATAGAAAATATATGGAAAGCATTAAATAAGGTCTACCTTGAAATAAATGGCCATATCTTCGTCCAAAATTGCCCCATTTCAATTATAAAGGTGTTTTTAGAATTCTTTGGAACAAAACTGCATTAAAATAATTTGACTTTCGACTCATCTAAGAAAGATATTAAGGGATATTCTTCGTTCTTGAAACAAAACTGCATTAAAATAATTTGACTTCCGACTCATCTAAGAAAGATATTAAGGGATATTCTTCGATAAATAGAAAATATATGGAAAGCATTAAATAGCCTCTACCTTGAAATAAATGGCCATATCTTCGTCAAAAATTGCCCCATTTCAATTATAAAGGTGTTTTTAGAATTCGCTTGATCTTTGGAACAAAACTGCATTAAAATAATTTGACTTTCGACTCATCTAAGAAAGATATTAAGGGATATTCTTCGAATAATAGAAAATATATGGAAAGCATTAAATAAGGTCTACCTTGAAATAAATGGCCATATCTTCGTCCAAAATTGCCCCATTTCAATTATAAAGGTGTTTTTAGAATTCACTCAATCTTTGAAACAAAACTACATTAAAATAATTTGACTTCCGACTCATCTAAGAAAGATATTAAGAGATATTCTTCGATTAATAGAAAATATAAGGCAAACATTAAATAGGGTCAACCTTGAAATAAATGGACATATCTTTGTCTCAAATTGCCCCATTTCAATTATAAAGGTGTTTTTAGAATTCACTTGATCTTTGAAACAAAACTGCATTAAAATAATTTGACTTCCGACTCATCTAAGAAAGATATTAAGGGATATTCTTCGATTAATAGAAAATATAAGCCAAACATTAAATAGGGTCAACCTTGAAATAAATGGCCATATCTTCGTCTCAAATTGCCCCATTTCAATTATAAAGGTGTTTTTAGAATTCGCTTGATCTTTGGAACAAAACTGCATTAAAATAATTTGACTTCCGACTCATCTAAGAAAGATATTAAGGGATATTCTTCGATTAATAGAAAATATAAGCCAAACATTAAATAGGGTCAACCTTGAAATAAATGGCCATATCTTCGTCTCAAATTGCCCCATTTCAATTATAAAGGTGTTTTTAGAATTCGCTTGATCTTTGGAACAAAACTGCATTAAAATAATTTGACTTCCGACTCATCTAAGAAAGATATTAAGGGATATTCTTCGATAAATAGAAAATATAAGGCAAACATTAAATAGGGTCAACCTTGAAATAAATGGCCATATCTTTGTCTCAAATTGCCCCATTTCAACTATAAAGGTGTTTTTAGAATTCACTCAATCTTTGGAACAAAACTGCATTAAAATAATTTGACTTCCGACTCATCTAAGAAAGATATTAATGGATATTGTTGATTAACAGAAAATATATGGGAAAGCATTAAATAGGGTCTACCTTGAAGTAAATGGTCATATCTCGTCAAAATTGCCCCATTTCATTATAAGATGTTTTTGGAATTCGCTCGATCTTTGGAACAAAACTGCATTAAATTAATTTGACTTCCGACTCATCTAAGAAAGATATTAAGGGATATTCTTCGAATAATAGAAAATATATGGAAAGCATTAAATAGGGTCTACCTTGAAATAAATGGCCATATCTTCGTCAAAAAATTGCCCCATTTAAATTATAAAGGTGTTTTTAGAATTCAAACAATCTGTGGAACAAAACCGCATTAAAATAATTTGACTTCCGACTCATCTAAGAAAGATATTAAGGGATATTCTTCGATAAATTGAAAATATATGGAAAACATTAAATAGGGTCTACCTTGAAATAAATGGCCATATCTTCGTCAAAAATTGCCCCATTTAAAATATAAAGGTGTTTTTAGAATTCAAACAATCGTTGGAACAAAACTGCATTAAAATAATTTGACTTCCGACTCATCTAAGAAAGATATTAAGAGATATTCTTCGATTAATAGAAAATATAAGGCAAACATTAAATAGGGTCAACCTTGAAATAAATGGCCATATCTTTGTCTCAAATTGCCCCATTTCAATTATAAAGGTGTTTTTAGAATTCGCTTGATCTTTGGAACAAAACTGCATTAAAATAATTTGACTTCCGACTCATCTAAGAAAGATATTAAGGGATATTCTTCGATAAATAGAAAATATATGGAAAGCATTAAATAGGGTCTACCTTGAAATAATGGCCATATCTTCGTCAAAAATTGCCCCATTTCAATTATAAAGGTGTTTTTAGAATTCACTAAATCTTTAAAACAAAACTACATTAAAATAATTTGACTTCCGACTCATCTAAGAAAGATATTAAGAGATATTCTTCGATTAATAGAAAATATAAGGCAAACATTAAATAGGGTCAACCTTGAAATAAATGGCCATATCTTTGTCTCAAATTGCCCCATTTCAATTATAAAGGTGTTTTTAGAATTCACTTGATCTTTGAAACAAAACTGCATTAAAATAATTTGACTTCCGACTCATCTAAGAAAGATATTAAGGGATATTCTTCGATTAATAGAAAATATAAGCCAAACATTAAATAGGGTCAACCTTGAAATAAATGGCCATATCTTCGTCAAAAATTGCCCCATTTAAATTATAAAGGTGTTTTTAGAATTCAAACAACCTTTGGAACAAAACTGCATTAAAATAATTTGACTTCCGACTCATCTAAGAAAGTTATTAAGGGATATTCTTCGATAAATTTAAAATATAAGCCAAACAATAAATAGGGTCAACCTTGAAATAAATGGCCATATCTTCGTCAAAAATTGCCCCATTTCAATTATAAAGGTGTTTTTGGAATTGACTCGTTCTTTGAAACATAACTGCATTAAATAATTTGACTTCCGACTCATCTAAGAAAGATATTAAGGGATATTCTTCGATTAATAGAAAATATAAGCCAAACATTAAATAGGGTCAACCTTGAAATAAATGGCCATATCTTCGTCAAAAATTGCCCCATTTAAATTATAAAGGTGTTTTTAGAATTCAAACAACCTTTGGAACAAAACTGCATTAAAATAATTTGACTTCCGACTCATCTAAGAAAGATATTAAGGGATATTCTTCGATAAATTGAAAATATATGGAAAACATTAAATAGGGTCTACCTTGAAATAAATGGCCATATCTTCGTCAAAAATTGCCCCATTTAAATTATAAAGGTGTTTTTAGAATTCAAACAATCTTTGGAACAAAACTGCATTAAAATAATTTGACTTTCGACTCATCTAAGAAAGATATTAAGGGATATTCTTCGATTAATAGAAAATATAAGCCAAACAATAAATAGGGTCAACCTTGAAATAAATGGCCATATCTTCGTCAAAAATTGCCCCATTTCAATTATAAAGGTGTTTTTGGAATTGACTCGTTCTTTGAAACATAACTGCATTAAAATAATTTGACTTCCGACTCATCTAAGAAAGATATTAAGGGATATTCTTCGATTAATAGAAAATATAAGCCAAACATTAAATATGGTCAACCTTGAAATAAATGGCCATATCTTCGTCAAAAATTGCCCCATTTAAATTATAAAGGTGTTTTTAGAATTCAAACAACCTTTGGAACAAAACTGCATTAAAATAATTTGACTTTCGACTCATCTAAGAAAGATATTAAGGGATATTCTTCGATAAATTGAAAATATATGGAAAACATTAAATAGGGTCTACCTTGAAATAAATGGCCATATCTTCGTCAAAAATTGCCCCATTTAAATTATAAAGGTGTTTTTAGAATTCACTTGATCTTTGAAACAAAACTGCATTAAAATAATTTGACTTCCAACTCATCTAATTAGATATTAGATATTAAGGGATATTCTTGATTAATAGAAAATATATGGAAAGCATTAAATAGGGTCTACCTTGAAATAAATGGCCATATGTTCGTCAAAAATTGCCCCATTTCAATTATAAAGGTGTTTTTAGAATTCACTTGATCTTCGAAACAAAACTACATTAAAATAATTTGACTTCCGACCCATCTAAGAAAGATATTAAGAGATATTCTTCGATTAATAGAAAATATAAGGCAAACATTAAATAGGGTCAACCTTGAAATAAATGGCCATATCTTTGTCTAAAATTGCCCCATTTCAAATATAAATGTGTTTTTAGAATTCACTTGATCTTTGAAACAAAACTGCATTAAAATAATTTGACTTCCGACTCATCTAAGAAAGATATTAAGGGATATTCTTCGATTAATAGAAAATATAAGCCAAACATTAAATAGGGTCAACCTTGAAATAAATGGCCATATCTTTGTCTCAAATTGCCCCATTTCAATTATAAAGGTGTTTTTAGAATTCATTCAATTTTTGGAACAAAACTGCATTAAAATAATTTGACTTCCGACTCATCTAAGAAAGATATTAAGGGATATTGTTGATTAACAGAAAATATATGGAAAGCATTAAATAGGGTCTACTTTGAAATAAATGGCCATATCTTCGTCAAAAATTGCCCCATTTCAATTATAAAGGTGTTTTTAGAATTCGCTCGATCTTTGGAACAAAACTGCATTAAAATAATTTGACTTCCGACTCATCTAAGAAAGATATTAAGGGATATTCTTCGATAAATAGAAAATATATGGAAAGCATTAAATAGCCTCTACCTTGAAATAAATGGCCATATCTTCGTCAAAAATTGCCCCATTTCAATTATAAAGGTGCTTTTAGAATTCACTTGATCTTTGGAACAAAACTGCATTAAAATAATTTGACTTCCGACTCATCTAAGAAAGATATTAAGAGATATTCTTCGATTAATAGAAAATATAAGGCAAACATTAAATAGGGTCAACCTTGAAATAAATGGCCATATCTTTGTCTCAAATTGCCCCATTTCAAGCATAAAGGTGTTTTTGGAATTCACTCGATCTTTGGAACAAAACTGCATTAAAATAATTTGACGTCCGACTCATCTAAGAAAGATATTAAGGGATATTCTTCGATAAATAGAAAATATATGGAAAGCATTAAATAGCCTCTACCTTGAAATAAATGGCCATATCTTCGTCAAAAATTGCCCCATTTCAATTATAAAGGTGTTTTTAGAATTCACTCGATCTTTGAAACAAAACTGCATTAAAATAATTTGACTTCCGACTCATCTAAGAAAGATATTAAGGGATATTCTTCGATTAATAGAAAATATATGGAAAGCATTAAATAGCCTCTACCTTGAAATAAATGGCCATATCTTTGTCTCAAATTGCCCCATTTCAATTATAAAGGTATTTTTAGAATTCACTCAATCTTTGAAAAAAGACTGCATTAAAATAATTTGACTTCCGACTCATCTAAGAAAGATATTAAGGGATATTGTTGATTTACAGAAAATATATGGAAAGCATTATATAGGGTCTACCTTGAAATAAATGGCCATATCTTCGTACAAAATTGCCCCATTTCAATTATAAAGGTGTTTTTAGAATTCACTCGATCTTTGGAACAAAACTGCATTAAAATAATTTGACTTCCGACTCATCTAAGAAAGATATTAAGGGATATTCTTCGATAAATAGAAAATATATGGAAAGCATTAAATAGGGTCTACCTTGAAATAAATGGCCATATCTTCGTCCGAAATTGCCCCATTTCAATTATAAAGGTGTTTTTAAAATTCACTCGATCTTTGGAACAAAACTGCATTTAAATAGTGTGACTTCCGACTCATCTAAGAAAGATATTAAGGGATATTCTTCGATAAATAGAAAATATATGGAAAGCATTAAATAGGGTCTACCTTGAAATAAATGGCCATATCTTCGTCAAAAATTGCCCCATTTCAATTATAAAAGTGTTTTTAGAATTCACTTGATCTTTGGAAAAAACTGCATCAAAATAATTTGACCTTCCGACTCATCTAAGAAAGATATTAAGGGATATTCTTCGAATAATAGAAAATATATGGAAAGCATTAAATAGGGTCAACCTTGAAATAAATGGCCATATCTTTGTCTCAAATTGCCCCATTTCATGTATAAAGGTGTTTTTAGAATTCACTCAATTTTTGGAACAAAACTGCATTAAAATAATTTGACTTCCGACTCATCTAAGAAAGATATTAAGGGATAATGTTGATTAACAGAAAATATATGGAAAGCATTAAATAGGGTCTACCTTGAAATAAATGGCCATATCTTCGTCAAAAATTGCCCCATTTCAATTATAAAGGTGTTTTTAGAAATCACTTGATCTTTGAAACGAAACTGCATTAAAATAATTTGACTTCCGACTCATCTAAGAAAGATATTAAGGGATATTCTTCGATAAATAGAAAATATATGGAAAGCATTAAATAGGGTCTACCTTGAAATAAATGGCCATATCTTCGTCAAAAATTGCCCCATTTCAATTATAAAGGTGTTTTTAGAATTCACTTGATCTTTGAAACGAAACTGCAGTAAAATAATTTGACTTCCGACCCATCTAAGAAAGATATTAAGAGATATTCTTCGATAAATAAAAAATATATGGAAAGCATTAAATAGCCTCTACCTTGAAATAAATGGCCATATCTTCGTCAAAAATTGCCCCATTTCAAGCATAAAGGTGTTTTTAAAATTCACTCGATCTTTGGAACAAAACTGCATTAAAATAATTTGACTTCCGACTCATCTAAGAAAGATATTAAGGGATATTCTTTGATAAATAGAAAATATATGGAAAGCATTAAATAGGGTCTACCTTGAAATAAATGGCCATATCTTCGTCAAAAATTGCCCCATTTCAATTATAAAGGTGTTTTTAGAATTCACTCGATCTTTGGAACAAAACTGCATTAAAATAATTTGACTTCCGACTCATCTAAGAAAGATATTAAGTGATATTCTTCGATTAATAGAAAATATAAGGCAAACATTAAATTGGGTCAACCTTGAAATAAATGGCCATATCTTTGTCTCAAATTGCCCCATTTCAATTATAAAGGTATTTTTAGAATTCACTCAATCTTTGGAAAAAGACTGCATTAAAATAATTTGACTTCCGACTCATCTAAGAAAGATATTAAGGGATATTGTTGATTTACAGAAAATATATGGAAAGCATTATATAGGGTCTACCTTGAAATAAATGGCCATATCTTCGTACAAAATTGCCCCATTTCAATTATAAAGGTGTTTTTAGAATTCACTCGATCTTTGGAACAAAACTGCATTAAAATAATTTGACTTCCGACTCATCTAAGAAAGATATTAAGGGATATTCTTCGATAAATAGAAAATATATGGAAAGCATTAAATAGGGTCTACCTTGAAATAAATGGCCATATCTTCGTCCGAAATTGCCCCATTTCAATTATAAAGGTGTTTTTAAAATTCACTCGATCTTTGGAACAAAACTGCATTTAAATAGTGTGACTTCCGACTCATCTAAGAAAGATATTAAGGGATATTCTTCGATAAATAGAAAATATATGGAAAGCATTAAATAGGGTCTACCTTGAAATAAATGGCCATATCTTCGTCAAAAATTGCCCCATTTCAATTATAAAGGTGTTTTTAGAATTCACTTGATCTTTGGAACAAAACTGCATTAAAATAATTTGACTTCCGACTCATCTAAGAAAGATATTAAGGGATATTCTTCGAATAATAGAAAATATATGGAAAGCATTAAATAGGGTCAACCTTGAAATAAATGGCCATATCTTTGTCTCAAATTGCCCCATTTCATGTATAAAGGTGTTTTTAGAATTCACTCAATTTTTGGAACAAAACTGCATTAAAATAATTTGACTTCCGACTCATCTAAGAAAGATATTAAGGGATATTGTTGATTAACAGAAAATATATGGAAAGCATTAAATAGGGTCTACCTTGAAATAAATGGCCATATCTTCGTCCGAAATTGCCCCATTTCAATTATAAAGGTGTTTTTAGAAATCACTTGATCTTTGAAACGAAACTGCATTAAAATAATTTGACTTCCGACTCATCTAAGAAAGATATTAAGGGATATTCTTCGATAAATAGAAAATATATGGAAAGCATTAAATAGGGTCTACCTTGAAATAAATGGCCATATCTTCGTCAAAAATTGCCCCATTTCAAGTATAAAGGTGTTTTTAGAATTCACTTGATCTTTGGAACAAAACTGCATTAAAATAATTTGACTTCCGACTCATCTAAAAAAGATATTAAGGGATATTGTTGATTAACAGAAAATATATGGAAAGCATTAAATAGGGTCTACTTTGAAATAAATGGCCATATCTTTGTCAAAAATTGCCCCATTTCAATTATAAAGGTGTTTTTAGAATTCGCTCGATCTTTGGAACAAAACTGCATTAAAATAATTTGACTTCCGACTCATCTAAGAAAGATATTAAGGGATATTCTTCGATTAATAGAAAATATATGGAAAGCATTAAATAGCCTCTACCTTGAAATAAATGGCCATATCTTCGTCAAAAATTGCCCCATTTCAATTATAAAGGTGCTTTTAGAATTCACTTGATCTTTGGAACAAAACTGCATTAAAATAATTTGACTTTCGACTCATCTAAGAAAGATATTAAGAGATATTCTTCGATTAATAGAAAATATAAGGCAAACATTAAATAGGGTCTACCTTGAAATAAATGGCCATATCTTTGTCTCAAATTGCCCCATTTCAAGCATAAAGGTGTTTTTGGAATTCGCTCGATCTTTGGAACAAAACTGCATTAAAATAATTTGACTTCCGACTCATCTAAGAAAGATATTAAGGGATATTCTTCGATAAATAGAAAATATATGGAAAGCATTAAATAGGGTCTACCTTGAAATAAATGGCCATATCTTCGTCAAAAATTGCCCCATTTCAAGTATAAAGGTGTTTTTAGAATTCACTTGATCTTTGGAACAAAACTGCATTAAAATAATTTGACTTCCGACTCATCTAAGAAAGATATTAAGGGATATTCTTCGATAAATAGAAAATATATGGAAAGCATTAAATAGCCTCTACCTTGAAATAAATGGCCATATCTTCGTCAAAAATTGCCCCATTTCAATTATAAAGGTGTTTTTAGAATTCACTCGATCTTTGGAACAAAACTGCATTAAAATGATTTGACTTCCGACTCATCTAAGAAAGATATTAAGTGATATTCTTCGATTAATAGAAAATATAAGGCAAACATTAAATAGGGTCAACCTTGAAATAAATGGCCATATCTTTGTCTAAAATTGCCCCATTTCAATTATAAAGGTATTTTTAGAATTCACTCAATCTTTGGAAAAAGACTGCATTAAAATAATTTGACTTCCGACTCATCTAAGAAAGATATTAAGGGATATTGTTGATTTACAGAAAATATATGGAAAGCATTATATAGGGTCTACCTTGAAATAAATGGCCATATCTTCGTCCAAAATTGCCCCATTTCAATTATAAAGGCGTTTTTAGAATTGACTCGATCTTTGGAACAAAACTGCATTAAAATAATTTGACTTCCGACTCATCTAAGAAAGATATTAAGAGATATTCTTCGATAAATAGAAAATATATGGAAAGCATTAAATAGGGTCTACCTTGAAATAAATGGCCATATCTTCGTCCGAAATTACCCCATTTCAATTATAAAGGTGTTTTTAAAATTCACTCGATCTTTGGAACAAAACTGCATTAAAATAGTTTGACTTCCGACTCATCTAAGAAAGATATTAAGGGATATTCTTCGATAAATAGAAAATATATGGAAAGCATTAAATAGGGTCTACCTTGAAATAAATGGCCATATCTTCGTCCAAAATTGCCCCATTTCAATTATAAAGGTGTCTTTAGAATTCAATCGATCTTTGAAACAAAACTACATTAAGATAATTTGACTTCCGACTCATCTAAGAAAGATATTAAGGGATATTGTTGATTAACAGAAAATATATGGAAAGCATTAAATAGGGTCTACCTTGAAATAAATGGCCATATCTTCGTCAAAAATTGCCCCATTTCAATTATAACGGTGTTTTTAGAATTCGCTCGATCTTTGGAACAAAACTGCATTAAAATAATTTGACTTCCGACTCATCTAAGAAAGATATTAAGGGATATTCTTCGATTAATAGAAAATATATGGAAAGCATTAAATAGAGTCTACCTTGAAATAAATGGCCATATCTTCGTCAACAATTGCCCCATTTCAATTATAAGGGCGCTTTTAGAAATCACTTGATCTTTGAAATGAAACTGCATTAAAATAATTTGACTTCCGACTCATCTAAGAAAGATATTAAAGGGATATTGTTGAATTACAGAAAATATATTGGAAAGCATTATATAGGGTCTACCTTGAAATAAATGGCCATATCTTCGTACAAAATTGCCCCATTTCAATTATAAAGGTGTTTTTAGAATTCACTCGATCTTTGGAACAAAACTGCATTAAAATAATTTGACTTCCGACTCATCTAAGAAAGATATTAAGGGATATTCTTCGATAAATAGAAAATATATGGAAAGCATTAAATAGGGTCTACCTTGAAATAAATGGTCATATCTTCGTCAAAAATTGCCCCATTTCAAGTATAAAGGTGTTTTTAGAATTCACTTGATCTTTGAAACAAAACTGCATTAAAATAATTTGACTTCCGACTCATCTAAGAAAGATATTAAGGGATATTCTTCGATAAATAGAAAATATATGGAAAGCATTAAATAGCCTCTACCTTGAAATAAATGGCCATATCTTCGTCAAAAATTGCCCCTTTTCAATTATAAAGGTGTTTTTAGAATTCACTCGATCTTTGGAACAAAACTGCATTAAAATAATTTGACTTCCGACTCATCTAAGAAAGATGTTAAGTGATATTCTTCGATTAATAGAAAATAAAAGGCAAACATTAAATAGGGTCAACCTTGAAATAAATGGCCATATCTTTGTCTAAAATTGCCCCATTTTAATTATAAAGGTATTTTTAGAATTCACTCAATCTTTGGAAAAAAACTGCATTAAAATAATTTGACTTCCGACTCATCCAAGAAAGATATTAAGGGATATTGTTGATTTACAGAAAATATATGGAAAGCATTATATAGGGTCTACCTTGAAATAAATGGCCATATCTTCGTCCAAAATTGCCCCATTTCAATTATAAAGGCGTTTTTAGAATTGACTCGATCTTTGGAACAAAACTGCATTAAAATAATTTGACTTCCGACTCATCTAAGAAAGATATTAAGAGATATTCTTCGATAAATAGAAAATATATGGAAAGCATTATATAGGGTCTACCTTGAAATAAATGGCCATATCTTTGTCTAAAATTGCCCCATTTCAATTATAAAGGTGTTTTTAGAATTCACTTGATCTTTGAAACAAAACTGCATTAAAATAATTTGACTTCCGACCCATCTAAGAAAGATATTAAGGGATATTCTTCGATAAATAGAAAATATATGGAAAGCATTAAATAGGGTCTACCTTGAAATAAATGGACATATCTTCGTCAAAAATTGCCCCATTGCAATTATAAAGGTGTTTTTAGAATTCACTCGATCTTTGGAACAAAACTGCATTAAAATAATTTGACTTCCGACTCATCTAAGAAAGATATTAAGTGATATTCTTCGATTAATAGAAAATATAAGGCAAACATTAAATTGGGTCAACCTTGAAATAAATGGCCATATCTTTGTCTCAAATTGCCCCATTTCAATTATAAATGTATTTTTAGAATTCACTCAATCTTTGGAAAAAGACTGCATTAAAATAATTTGACTTCCGACTCATCTAAGAAAGATATTAAGGGATATTGTTGATATACAGAAAATATATGGAAAGCATTATATAGGGTCTACCTTGAAATAAATGGCCATATCTTCGTACAAAATTGCCCCATTTCAATTATAAAGGTGTTTTTAGAATTCACTCGATCTTTGGAACAAAACTGCATTAAAATAATTTGACTTCCGACTCATCTAAGAAAGATATTAAGGGATATTCTTCGATAAATAGAAAATATATGGAAAGCATTAAATAGGGTCTACCTTGAAATAAATGGCCATATCTTCGTCAAAAATTGCCCCATTTCAATTATAAAGGTGTTTTTAAAATTCACTCGATCTTTGGAACAAAACTGCATTTAAATAGTGTGACTTCCGACTCATCTAAGAAAGATATTAAGGGATATTCTTCGATAAATAGAAAATATATGGAAAGCATTAAATAGGGTCTACCTTGAAATAAATGGCCATATCTTCGTCAAAAATTGCCCCATTTCAATTATAAAGGTGTTTTTAGAATTCACTTGATCTTTGGAACAAAACTGCATTAAAATAATTTGACTTCCGACTCATCTAAGAAAGATATTAAGGGATATTCTTCGAATAATAGAAAATATATGGAAAGCATTAAATAGGGTCAACCTTGAAATAAATGGCCATATCTTTGTCTCAAATTGCCCCATTTCATGTATAAAGGTGTTTTTAGAATTCACTCAATTTTTGGAACAAAACTGCATTAAAATAATTTGACTTCCGACTCATCTAAGAAAGATATTAAGGGATATTGTTGATTAACAGAAAATATATGGAAAGCATTAAATAGGGTCTACCTTGAAATAAATGGCCATATCTTCGTCAAAAATTGCCCCATTTCAATTAAAACGGTGTTTTTAGAATCCGCTCGATCTTTGGAACAAAACTGCATTAAAATAATTTGACTTCCGACTCATCTAAGAAAGATATTAAGGGATATTCTTCGATTAATAGAAAATATATGGAAAGCATTAAATAGGGTCTACCTTGAAATAAATGGCCATATCTTCGTCAAAAATTGCCCCATTTCAATTATAAAGGTGTTTTTAGAAATCACTTGATCTTTGAAACGAAACTGCATTAAAATAATTTGACTTCCGACTCATCTAAGAAAGATATTAAGGGATATTCTTCGATAAATAGAAAATATATGGAAAGCATTAAATAGGGTCTACCTTGAAATAAATGGCCATATCTTCGTCAAAAATTGCCCCATTTCAAGTATAAAGGTGTTTTTAGAATTCACTTGATCTTTGGAACAAAACTGCATTAAAATAATTTGACTTCCGACTCATCTAAAAAAGATATTAAGGGATATTGTTGATTAACAGAAAATATATGGAAAGCATTAAATAGGGTCTACTTTGAAATAAATGGCCATATCTTTGTCAAAAATTGCCCCATTTCAATTATAAAGGTGTTTTTAGAATTCGCTCGATCTTTGGAACAAAACTGCATTAAAATAATTTGACTTCCGACTCATCTAAGAAAGATATTAAGGGATATTCTTCGATTAATAGAAAATATATGGAAAGCATTAAATAGCCTCTACCTTGAAATAAATGGCCATATCTTTGTCTCAAATTGCCCCATTTCAATTATAAAGGTGTTTTTAGAATTCACTTGATCTTTGGAACAAAACTGCATTAAAATAATTTGACTTTCGACTCATCTAAGAAAGATATTAAGAGATATTCTTCGATTAATAGAAAATATAAGGCAAACATTAAATAGGGTCTACCTTGAAATAAATGGCCATATCTTTGTCTCAAATTGCCCCATTTCAAGCATAAAGGTGTTTTTGGAATTCGCTCGATCTTTGGAACAAAACTGCATTAAAATAATTTGACTTCCGACTCATCTAAGAAAGATATTAAGGGATATTCTTCGATAAATAGAAAATATATGGAAAGCATTAAATAGGGTCTACCTTGAAATAAATGGCCATATCTTCGTCAAAAATTGCCCCATTTCAAGTATAAAGGTGTTTTTAGAATTCACTTGATCTTTGGAACAAAACTGCATTAAAATAATTTGACTTCCGACTCATCTAAGAAAGATATTAAGGGATATTCTTCGATAAATAGAAAATATATGGAAAGCATTAAATAGCCTCTACCTTGAAATAAATGGCCATATCTTCGTCAAAAATTGCCCCATTTCAATTATAAAGGTGTTTTTAGAATTCACTCGATCCTTGGAACAAAACTGCATTAAAATAATTTGACTTCCGACTCATCTAAGAAAGATATTAAGTGATATTCTTCGATTAATAGAAAATATAAGGCAAACATTAAATAGGGTCAACCTTGAAATAAATGGCCATATCTTTGTCTAAAATTGCCCCATTTCAATTATAAAGGTATTTTTAGAATTCACTCAATCTTTGGAAAAAGACTGCATTAAAATAATTTGACTTCCGACTCATCTAAGAAAGATATTAAGGGATATTGTTGATTTACAGAAAATATATGGAAAGCATTATATAGGGTCTACCTTGAAATAAATGGCCATATCTTCGTCCAAAATTGCCCCATTTCAATTATAAAGGCGTTTTTAGAATTGACTCGATCTTTGGAACAAAACTGCATTAAAATAATTTGACTTCCGACTCATCTAAGAAAGATATTAAGAGATATTCTTCGATAAATAGAAAATATATGGAAAGCATTAAATAGGGTCTACCTTGAAATAAATGGCCATATCTTCGTCCGAAATTACCCCATTTCAATTATAAAGGTGTTTTTAAAATTCACTCGATCTTTGGAACAAAACTGCATTAAAATAGTTTGACTTCCGACTCATCTAAGAAAGATATTAAGGGATATTCTTCGATAAATAGAAAATATATGGAAAGCATTAAATAGGGTCTACCTTGAAATAAATGGCCATATCTTCGTCCAAAATTGCCCCATTTCAATTATAAAGGTGTCTTTAGAATTCAATCGATCTTTGAAACAAAACTACATTAAGATAATTTGACTTCCGACTCATCTAAGAAAGATATTAAGGGATATTGTTGATTAACAGAAAATATATGGAAAGCATTAAATAGGGTCTACCTTGAAATAAATGGCCATATCTTCGTCAAAAATTGCCCCATTTCAATTATAACGGTGTTTTTAGAATTCGCTCGATCTTTGGAACAAAACTGCATTAAAATAATTTGACTTCCGACTCATCTAAGAAAGATATTAAGGGATATTCTTCGATTAATAGAAAATATATGGAAAGCATTAAATAGAGTCTACCTTGAAATAAATGGCCATATCTTCGTCAACAATTGCCCCATTTCAATTATAAAGGCGCTTTTAGAAATCACTTGATCTTTGAAATGAAACTGCATTAAAATAATTTGACTTCCGACTCATCTAAGAAAGATATTAAAGGGATATTGTTGAATTACAGAAAATATATTGGAAAGCATTATATAGGTCTACCTTGGAATAAATGGCCATTTCTTCCGTCCAAAATTGCCCCATTTCAATTATAAAGGTGTTTTTAGAATTGACTCGATCTTTGGAACAAAACTGCATTAAAATAATTTGACTTCCGACTCATCTAAGAAAGATATTAAGAGATATTCTTCGATAAATAGAAAATATATGGAAAGCATTAAATAGGGTCTACCTTGAAATAAATGGCCATATCTTCGTCAAAAATTGCCCCATGTCAAGTATAAAGGTGTTTTTTAGAATTCACTCGATCTTTGAAATGAAACTGCATTAAAATAATTTGACTTCCGACTCATCTAAGAAAGATATTAAGGGATATTCTTCGATAAATAGAAAATATATGGAAAGCATTAAATAGCCTCTACCTTGAAATAAATGGCCATATCTTCGTCAAAAATTGCCCCTTTTCAATTATAAAGGTGTTTTTTAGAATTCACTCGATCTTTGGAACAAAACTGCATTAAAATAATTTGACTTCCGACTCATCTAAGAAAGATGTTAAGTGATATTCTTCGATTAATAGAAAATAAAAGGCAAACATTAAATAGGGTCAACCTTGAAATAAATGGCCATATCTTTGTCTAAAATTGCCCCATTTTAATTATAAAGGTATTTTTAGAATTCACTCAATCTTTGGAAAAAAACTGCATTAAAATAATTTGACTTCCGACTCATCCAAGAAAGATATTAAGGGATATTGTTGATTTACAGAAAATATATGGAAAGCATTATATAGGGTCTACCTTGAAATAAATGGCCATATCTTCGTCCAAAATTGCCCCATTTCAATTATAAAGGCGTTTTTAGAATTGACTCGATCTTTGGAACAAAACTGCATTAAAATAATTTGACTTCCGACTCATCTAAGAAAGATATTAAGAGATATTCTTCGATAAATAGAAAATATATGGAAAGCATTAAATAGGGTCTACCTTGAAATAAATGGCCATATCTTCGTCCGAAATTACCCCATTTCAATTATAAAGGTGTTTTTAAAATTCACTCGATCTTTGGAACAAAACTGCATTCAAATAGTTTGACTTCCGACTCATCTAAGAAAGATATTAAGGGATATTCTTCGATAAATAGAAAATATATGGAAAGCATTAAATAGGGTCTACCTTGAAATAAATGGCCATATCTTCGTCCAAAATTGCCCCATTTCAATTATAAAGGTGTTTTTAGAATTCAATCGATCTTTGAAACAAAACTACATTAAGATAATTTGACTTCCGACTCATCTAAGAAAGATATTAAGAGATATTCTTCGATTAATAGAAAATATAAGGCAAACATTAAATAGGGTCCACCTTGAAATAAATGGCCATATCTTTGTCTCAAACTGCCCCATTTCAATTATAAAGGTGTTTTTAGAATTCACTTGATCTTTGAAACAAAACTGCATTAAAATAATTTGACTTCCGACTCATCTAAGAAAGATATTAAGGGATATTCTTGATTAACAGAAAATATATGGAAAGCATTAAATAGGGTCTAACTTAATATAAATGGCAATATGTTCGTCAAATATTGCCCCATGTCAATTATAAAGCTGTTTTTAGAATTCACTCAATCTTTGGAACAAAACTGCATTAAAATAATTTGACTTCCGACTCATCTAAGAAAGATATTAAGGGATATTCTTCGATAAATAGAAAATATATGGAAAGCATTAAATAGGGTCTACCTTGAAATAAATGGACATATCTTCGTCAAAAATTGCCCCATTGCAATTATAAAGCTGTTTTTAGAATTCACTCAATCTTTGGAACAAAACTGCATTAAAATAATTTGACTTCCGACTCATCTAAGAAAGATATTAAGGGATATTCTTCGATAAATAGAAAATATATGGAAAGCATTAAATAGGGTCTACCTTGAAATAAATGGCCATATCTTCGTCAAAAATTGCCCCATTTCAATTATAAAGATGTTTTTAGAATTCGCTCGATCTTTAGAACAAAACTGCATTAAAATAATTTGACTTCCGACTCATCTAAGAAAGATATTAAGGGATATTCTTCGATAAATAGAAAATATATGGAAAGCATTAAATAGGGTCTACCTTGAAATAAATGGCCATATCTTTGTCTAAAATTGCCCCATTTCAATTATAAAGGTGTTTTTAGAATTCACTTGATCTTTGAAACAAAACTGCATTAAAATAATTTGACTTCCGACCCATCTAAGAAAGATATTAAGGGATATTCTTCGATAAATAGAAAATATATGGAAAGCATTAAATAGGGTCTACCTTGAAATAAATGGACATATCTTCGTCAAAAATTGCCCCATTGCAATTATAAAGCTGTTTTTAGAATTCACTCAATCTTTGGAACAAAACTGCATTAAAATAATTTGACTTCCGACTCATCTAAGAAAGATATTAAGGGATATTCTTCGATTAATAGAAAATATAAGCCAAACATTAAATAGGGTCAACCTTGAAATAAATGGCCATATCTTTGTCAAAAATTGCCCCATTTCAATTATAAAGGTGTTTTTAGAATTCACTTAATCTTTGGAACAAAACTGCATTAAAATAATTTGACTTCCGACTCATCTAAGAAAGATATTAAGGGATAATGTTGATTAACAGAAAATATATGGAAAGCATTCTATAGGGTCTACCTTGAAATAAATGGCCATATCTTCGTCCAAAATTGCCCCATTTCAATTATAAAGGTGTTTTTAGAATTCACTCGATCTTTGAAACAAAACTGCATTAAAATAATTTGACTTCCGACTCATCTAAGAAAGATATTAAGAGATATTCTTCGATTAATAGAAAATATAAGCCAAACTTTAAATAGGGTCAACCTTGAAATAAATGGCCATATCTTTGTCTAAATTGCCCCATTTCAATTATAAAGGTGTTTTTAGAATTCACTTGATCTTTGAAACAAAACTGCATTAAAATAATTTGACTTCCGACTCATCTAAGAAAGATATTAAGGGATATTCTTCGATAAATAGAAAATATATGGAAAGCATTAAATAGGCTCTACCTTGAAATAAATGGCCATATCTTCGTCAAAAATTGCCCCATTTTAAGCATAAAGGTGTTTTTAAAATTCACTTGATCTTTGGAACAAAACTGCATTAAAATAATTTGACTTCCGACTCATCTAAGAAAGATATTAAGGGATATTCTTCGATAAATAGAAAATATATGGAAAGCATTAAATAGGGTCTACCTTGAAATAAATGACCATATCTTCGTCAAAAATTGCCCCATTTCAATTATAAAGGTGTTTTTACAATTCTTTGGAACAAAACTGCATTAAAATAATTTGACTTTCGACTCATCTAAGAAAGATATTAAGGGATATTCTTCGTTCTTGAAACAAAACTGCATTAAAATAATTTGACTTCCGACTCATCTAAAAAAGATATTAAGGGATATTCTTCGATAAATAGAAAATATATGGAAAGCATTAAATAGGGTCTACCTTGAAATAAATGGCCATATCTTCGTCCAAATTGCCCCATTTCAATTATAAAGGTGTTTTTAGAATTCACTCGATCTTTGAAACAAAACTACATTAAGATATTTTGACTTCCGACTCATCTAAGAAAGATATTAAGAGATATTCTTCGATTAATAGAAAATATAAGGCAAACATTAAATAGGGTCCACCTTGAAATAAATGGCCATATCTTTGTCTCAAATTGCCCCATTTCAATTATAAAGGTGTTTTTAGAATTCACTTGATCTTTGGAACAAAACTGCATTAAAATAATTTGACTTCCGACTCATCTAAGAAAGATATTAAGGGATATTCTTGATTAACAGAAAATATATGGAAAGCATTAAATAGGGTCTACCTTAATATAAATGGCAATATGTTCGTCAAAAATTGCCCCATTTCAATTATAAAGGTGTTTTTAGAATTCACTCAATCTTTGGAACAAAACTGCATTAAAATAATTTGACTTCCGACTCATCTAAGAAAGATATTAAGGGATATTCTTCGATAAATTGAAAATATATGGAAAGCATTAAATAGGGTCTACCTTGAAATAAATGGCCATATCTTCGTCAAAAATTGCCCCATTTCAATTATAAAGGTGTTTTTACAATTCTTTGGAACAAAACTGCATTAAAATAATTTGACTTTCGACTCATCTAAGAAAGATATTAAGGGATATTCTTCGTTCTTGAAACAAAACTGCATTAAAATAATTTGACTTCCGACTCATCTAAGAAAGATATTAAGGGATATTCTTCGATAAATAGAAAATATATGGAAAGCATTAAATAGGGTCTACCTTGAAATAAATGGCCATATCTTCGTCCAAAATTGCCCCATTTCAATTATAAAGGTGTTTTTAGAATTCAATCGATCTTTGAATTAAAACTACATTAAGATAATTTGACTTCCGGCTCATCTAAGAAAGATATTAAGAGATATTCTTCGATTAATAGAAAATATAAGGCAAACATTAAATAGGGTCCACCTTGAAATAAATGGCCATATCTTTGTCTCAAATTGCCCCATTTCAATTATAAAGGTGTTTTTAGAATTCACTTGATCTTTGAAACAAAACTGCATTAAAATAATTTGACTTCCGACTCATCTAAGAAAGATATTAAGGGATATTCTTGATTAACAGAAAATATATGGAAAGCATTAAATAGGGTCTACCTTAATATAAATGGCAATATGTTCGTCAAATATTGCCCCATGTCAATTATAAAAGCTGTTTTTAGAATTCACTCAATCTTTGGAACAAAACTGCATTAAAATAATTTGACTTCCGACTCATCTAAGAAAGATATTAAGGGATATTCTTCGATAAATAGAAAATATATGGAAAGCATTAAATAGGGTCTACCTTGAAATAAATGGACATATCTTCGTCAAAAATTGCCCCATTGCAATTATAAAGCTGTTTTTAGAATTCACTTGATCTTTGGAACAAAACTGCATTAAAATAATTTGACTTCCGACTCATCTAAGAAAGATATTAAGGGATATTCTTCGAATAATAGAAAATATATGGAAAGCATTAAATAAGGTCTACCTTGAAATAAATGGCCATATCTTCGTCCAAAATTGCCCCATTTCAGCTATAAAGATGTTTTTAGATTTCGCTTGATCTTTGGAACAAAACTGCATTAAAATAATTTGACTTCCGACTCATCTAAGAACGATATTAAGGGATATTCTTCGATAAATAGAAAATATATGGAAAGCATTAAATAGGCTCTACCTTGAAATAAATGGTCATATCTTCGTCAAAAATTGCCCCATTTCAATTATAAAGGTGTTTTTAGAATTCGCTTGATCTTTGGAACAAAACTGCATTAAAATAATTTGACTTCCGACTCATCTAAGAAAGATATTAAGGGATATTCTTCAATAAATAGAAAATATATGGAAAGCATTAAATAGGGTCTACCTTGAAATAAATGGCCATATCTTCGTCAAAAATTGCCCCATTTCAATTATAAAGCTGTTTTTAGAATTCACTCAATCTTTGAAACAAAACTGCATTAAAATAATTTGACTTCCGACTCGTCTAAGAAAGATATTAAGGGATATTCTTCGATAAATAGAAAATATATGGAAAGCATTAAATAGGGTCTACCTTGAAATAAATGGCCATATCTTCGTAAAAAATTGCCCCATTTCAATTATAAAGGTGTTTTTACAATTCTTTGGAACAAAACTGCATTAAAATAATTTGACTTTCGACTCATCTAAGAAAGATATTAAGGGATATTCTTCGTTCTTGAAACAAAACTGCATTAAAATAATTTGACTTCCGACTCATCTAAGAAAGATATTAAGGGATATTCTTCGATAAATAGAAAATATATGGAAAGCATTAAATAGGGTCTACCTTGAAATAAATGGCCATATCTTCGTCAAAAATTGCCCCATTTCAAGCATAAAGGCGTTTTTAAAATTCACTTGATCTTTGGAACAAAGCTGCATTAAAATAATTTGACTTCCGACTCATCTAAGAAAGATATTAAGGGATATTCTTCGAATAATAGAAAATATATGGAAAGCATTAAATAGGGTCTACCTTGAAATAAATGGCCATATCTTCGTCCAAAATTGCCCCATTTCAATTATAAAGGTGTTTTTAGAATTCACTTGATCTTTGAAACAAAACTGCATTAAAATAATTTGACTTCCGACTCATCTAAGAAAGATATTAAGAGATATTCTTCGATTAATAGAAAATATAAGCCAAACATTAAATAGGGTCAACCTTGAAATAAATGGCCATATCTTCGTCTAAAATTGCCCCATTTCAATTATAAAGGTGTTTTTTAGAATTCACTTGATCTTTGGAACAAAACTGCATTAAAATAATTTGGCTTCCGACTCATCTAAGAAAGATATTAAGAGATATTCTTCGATTAATAGAAAATATAAGCCAAACATTAAATAGGGTCGAACCTTGAAATAAATGGCCATATCTTTGTGTCAAATTGCCCCATTTCAATTATAAAGGTGTTTTTAGAATTCACTCAATCTTTGAAACAAAACTGCATTAAAATAATTTGACTTCCGACTCATCTAAGAAAGATATTAAGGGATATTCTTGATTTACAGAAAATATATGGAAAGCATTAAATAGGGTCTACCTTGAAATAAATGGCCATGTCTTCGTCAAAAATTGCCCCATTTCAATTATAAAGGTGTTTTTAGAATTCACTTGATCTCTGGAACAAAACTGCATTAAAATAATTTGACTTCCGACTCATCTAAGAAAGATATTAAGGGATATTCTTCGATAAATAGAAAATATATGGAAAGCATTAAATAGGGTCTACCTTGAAAAAAATGGCCATATCTTCGTCAAAAACATTGCCCCATTTCAAGTATAAAGGTGTTTTTAGAATTCACTCGATCTTTGGAACAAAACTGCATTAAAATTATTTGACTTCCGACTCATCTAAGAAAGATATTAAGGAATATTCTTCGATAAATAGAAAATATATGGAAAGCATTAAATAGCCTCTACCTTGAAATAAATGGCCATATCTTCGTGAAAAATTGCCCCATTTCAATTATAAAGATGTTTTTAGAATTCGCTTGATCTTTGGAACAAAACTGCATTAAAATAATTTGACTTCCGACTCATCTAAGAAAGATATTAAGGGATATTCTTCGATTAATAGAAAATATAAGCCAAACATTAAATAGGGTCTACCTTGAAATAAATGGCCATATCTTCGTCCAAAATTGCCCCATTTCAATTATAAAGGTGTTTTTAGAATTCAATCGATCTTTGAAACAAAACTACATTAAAATAATTTGACTTCCGACTCATCTAAGAAAGATATTAAGGGATATTGTTGATTAACAGAAAATATATGGAAAGCATTAAATAGGGTCTACCTTGAAATAAATGGCCATATCTTTGTGTCAAATTGCCCCATTTCAATTATAAAGGTGTTTTTAGAATTCACTCAATCTTTGAAACAAAACTGCATTAAAATAATTTGACTTCCGACTCATCTAAGAAAGATATTAAGGGATATTCTTGATTTACAGAAAATATATGGAAAGCATTAAATAGGGTCTACCTTGAAATAAATGGCCATGTGTTCGTCAAAAATTGCCCCATTTCAATTATAAAGGTGTTTTTAGAATTCACTTGATCTCTGGAACAAAACTGCATTAAAATAATTTGACTTCCGGCTCATCTAAGAAAGATATTAAGGGATATTCTTCGATAAATAGAAAATATATGGAAAGCATTAAATAGGGTCTACCTTGAAAAAAATTGCCATATCTTCGTCAAAAACATTGCCCCATTTCAAGTATAAAGGTGTTTTTAGAATTCACTCGATCTTTGGAACAAAACTGCATTAAAATTATTTGACTTCCGACTCATCTAAGAAAGATATTAAGGAATATTCTTCGATAAATAGAAAATATATGGAAAGCATTAAATAGCCTCTACCTTGAAATAAATGGCCATATCTTCGTCTAAAATTGCCCCATTTCAATTATAAAGATGTTTTTAGAATTCGCTTGATCTTTGGAACAAAACTGCATTAAAATAATTTGACTTCCGACTCATCTAAGAAAGATATTAAGGGATATTCTTCGATTAATAGAAAATATAAGCCAAACATTAAATAGGGTCTACCTTGAAATAAATGGCCATATCTTCGTCAAAAATTGCCCCATTTCAATTATAAAGGTGTTTTTAGAATTCAATCGATCTTTGAAACAAAACTGCATTAAAATAATTTGACTTCCGACTCATCTAAGAAAGATATTAAGGGATATTCTTCGATAAATAGAAAATATATGGAAAGCATTAAATAGGGTCTACCTTGAAATAAATGGCCATATCTTCGTCAAAAATTGCCCCATTTCAATTATAAAGGTGTTTTTACAATTCTTTGGAACAAAACTGCATTAAAATAATTTGACTTTCGACTCATCTAAGAAAGATATTAAGGAATATTCTTCGATAAATAGAAAATATATGGAAAGCATTAAATAGCCTCTACCTTGAAATAAATGGCCATATCTTCGTCAAAAATTGCCCCATTTCAATTATAAAGATGTTTTTAGAATTCGCTTGATCTTTGGAACAAAACTGCATTAAAATAATTTGACTTCCGACTCATCTAAGAAAGATATTAAGGGATATTCTTCGATTAATAGAAAATATAAGCCAAACATTAAATAGGGTCTACCTTGAAATAAATGGCCATATCTTCGTCAAAAATTGCCCCATTTCAATTATAAAGGTGTTTTTAGAATTCAATCGATCTTTGAAACAAAACTGCATTAAAATAATTTGACTTCCGACTCATCTAAGAAAGATATTAAGGGATATTCTTCGATAAATAGAAAATATATGGAAAGCATTAAATAGGGTCTACCTTGAAATAAATGGACATATCTTCGTCAAAAATTGCCCCATTGCAATTATAAAGGTGTTTTTAGAATTCTTTGGAACAAAACTGCATTAAAATAATTTGACTTCCGACTCATCTAAGAAAGATATTAAGGGATATTCTTCGATAAATAAAAAATATATGGAAATCATTAAATGGGGTCAACCTTGAAATAAATGGCCATATCTTCGTCAAAAATTGCCCCATTTCAATTATAAAGCTGTTTTTAGAAGGCACTCAATCTTTGAAACAAAACTGCATTAAAAGAATTTGACTTCCGACTCATCTAAGAAAGATATTAAGGGATATTCTTCGATAAATAGAAAATATATGGAAAGCATTAAATAGGGTCTACCTTGAAATAAATGGACATATCTTCGTCAAAAATTGCCCCATTGCAATTATAAAGGTGTTTTTAGAATTCTTTGGAACAAAACTGCATTAAAATAATTTGACTTCCGACTCATCTAACAAAGATATTAAGGGATATTCTTCGAATAATAGAAAATATATGGAAAGCATTAAATAGGGTCTACCTTGAAATAAATGGCCATATCTTCGTCAAAAATTGCCCCATTTCAATTATAAAGGTGTTTTTAGAATTCGCTTGATCTTTGGAACAAAACTACATTAAAATAATTTGACTTCCGACTCATCTAAGAAAGATATTAAGAGATATTCTTCGATTTATAGAAAATATAAGGCAAACATTAAATAGGGTCCACCTTGAAATAAATGGCCATATCTTTGTCTCAAATTGCCCCATTTCAATTATAAAGGTGTTTTTAGAATTCACTTGATCTTTGGAACAAAACTGCATTAAAATAATTTGACTTCCGACTCATCTAAGAAAGATATTAAGGGATATTCTTCGCTAAATAGAAAATATATGGAAAGCATTAAATAGGGTCTACCTTGAAATAAATGGCCATATCTTTGTCTAAAATTGCCCCATTTCAATTATAAAGGTGTTTTTAGAATTCACTTGATCTTTGAAACAAAACTGCATTAAAATAATTTGACTTCCGACTCATCTAAGAAAGATATTAAGGGATATTCTTCGATAAATAGAAAATATATGGAAAGCATTAAATAGGCTCTACCTTGAAATAAATGGCCATATCTTCGTCAAAAATTGCCCCATTTCAAGCATAAAGGTGTTTTTAAAATTCACTTGATCTTTGGAACAAAACTGCATTAAAATAATTTGACTTCCGACTCATCTAAGAAAGATATTAAGGGATATTCTTCGATAAATAGAAAATATATGGAAAGCATTAAATAGGGTCTACCTTGAAATAAATGGCCATATCTTCGTCAAAAATTGCCCCATTTCAATTATAAAGCTGTTTTTAGAATTCATTCAATCTTTGAAACAAAACTGCATTAAAATAATTTGACTTCCGACTCGTCTAAGAAAGATATTAAGGGATATTCTTCGATAAATAGAAAATATATGGAAAGCATTAAATAGGGTCTACCTTGAAATAAATGGCCATATCTTCGTAAAAAATTGCCCCATTTCAAATATAAAGTTGTTTTTACAATTCTTTGGAACAAAACTGCATTAAAATAATTTGACTTCCGACTCATCTAAGAAAGATATTAAGGGATATTCTTCGTTCTTGAAACAAAACTGCATTAAAATAATTTGACTTCCGACTCATCTAAGAAAGATATTAAGGGATATTCTTCGATTAACAGAAAATATATGGAAAGCATTAAATAGGGTCTACCTTGAAATAAATGGCCATATCTTCGTCAAAAATTGCCCCATTTCAAGCATAAAGGCGTTTTTAAAATTCACTTGATCTTTGGAACAAAACTGCATTAAAATAATTTGACTTTCGACTCATCTAAGAAAGATATTAAGGGATATTCTTCGAATAATAGAAAATATATGGAAAGCATTAAATAGGGTCTACCTTGAAATAAATGGCCATATCTTCGTCTAAAATTGCCCCATTTCAATTATAAAGGTGTTTTTGGAATTCGTTCAATCTTTGGAACAAAACTGCATTAAAATAGTCTGACTTCCGACTCATCTAAGAAATATATTAAGAGATATTCTTCGATTAATAGAAAACTAAGCCAAACATTAAATAGGGTCAACCTTGAAATAAATGGCCATATCTTTGCCTAAAATTGCCCCATTTCAATTATAAAGGTGTTTTTAGAATTCACTTGATCTTTGGAACAAAACTGCATTAAAATAATTTGACTTCCGACTCATCTAAGAAAGATATTAAGGGATATTCTTCGATTAATAGAAAATATAAGCCAAACATTAAATAGGGTCTACCTTGAAATAAATGGCCATATCTTTGTGTCAAATTGCCCCATTTCAATTATAAAGGTGTTTTTAGAATTCACTCAATCTTTGAAACAAAACTGCATTAAAATAATTTGACTTCCGACTCATCTAAGAAAGATATTAAGGGATATTCTTGATTTACAGAAAATATATGGAAAGCATTAAATAGGGTCTACCTTGAAATAAATGGCCATGTCTTCGTCAAAAATTGCCCCATTTCAATTATAAAGGTGTTTTTAGAATTCACTTGATCTTTGGAACAAAACTGCATTAAAATAATTTGACTTCCGGCTCATCTAAGAAAGATATTAAGGGATATTCTTCGATAAATAGAAAATATATGGAAAGCATTAAATAGGGTCTACCTTGAAAAAAATGGCCATATCTTCGTCAAAAACATTGCCCCATTTCAAGTATAAAGGTGTTTTTAGAATTCACTCGATCTTTGGAACAAAACTGCATTAAAATTATTTGACTTCCGACTCATCTAAGAAAGATATTAAGGAATATTCTTCGATAAATAGAAAATATATGGAAAGCATTAAATAGCCTCTACCTTGAAATAAATGGCCATATCTTCGTCAAAAATTGCCCCATTTCAATTATAAAGATGTTTTTAGAATTCGCTTGATCTTTGGAACAAAACTGCATTAAAATAATTTGACTTCCGACTCATCTAAGAAAGATATTAAGGGATATTCTTCGATTAATAGAAAATATATGGAAAGCATTAAATAGGGTCTACCTTGAAATAAATGGCCATATCTTCGTCAAAAATTGCCCCATTTCAATTATAAAGGTGTTTTTAGAATTCAATCGATCTTTGAAACAAAACTGCATTAAAATAATTTGACTTCCGACTCATCTAAGAAAGATATTAAGGGATATTCTTCGATAAATAGAAAATATATGGAAAGCATTAAATAGGGTCTACCTTGAAATAAATGGACATATCTTCGTCAAAAATTGCCCCATTGCAATTATAAAGGTGTTTTTAGAATTCTTTGGAACAAAACTGCATTAAAATAATTTGACTTCCGACTCATCTAAGAAAGATATTAAGGGATATTCTTCGATAAATAAAAAATATATGGAAAGCATTAAATAGGGTCTACCTTGAAATAAATGGCCATATCTTCGTCAAAAATTGCGCCATTTCAATTATAAAGATGTTTTTCGAATTCAAACAATCTTTGAAACAAAACTGCATTAAAATAATTTGACTTCCGACCCATCTAAGAAAGATATTAAGGGATATTCTTCGATAAATAGAAAATATATGGAAAGCATTAAATAGGGTCTACCTTGAAATAAATGGACATATCTTCGTCAAAAATTGCCCCATTGCAATTATAAAGGTGTTTTTAGAATTCTTTGGAACAAAACTGCATTAAAATAATTTGACTTCCGACTCATCTAACAAAGATATTAAGGGATATTCTTCGAATAATAGAAAATATATGGAAAGCATTAAATAGGGTCTACCTTGAAATAAATGGCCATATCTTCGTCCAAAATTGCCCCATTTCAATTATAAAGGTGTTTTTAGAATTCAATCGATCTTTGAAACAAAACTACATTAAGTAATTTGACTTCCGACTCATCTAAGAAAGATATTAAGAGATATTCTTCGATTTATAGAAAATATAAGGCAAACATTAAATAGGGTCCACCTTGAAATAAATGGCCATATCTTTGTCTCAAATTGCCCCATTTCAATTATAAAGGTGTTTTTAGAATTCACTTAATCTTTGGAACAAAACTGCATTAAAATAATTTGACTTCCGACTCATCTAAGAAAGATATTAAGGGATATTCTTCGCTAAATAGAAAATATATGGAAAGCATTAAATAGGGTCTACCTTGAAATAAATGGCCATATCTTTGTCTCAAATTGCCCCATTTCAATTATAAAGGTGTTTTTAGAATTCACTTGATCTTTGGAACAAAACTGCATTAAAATAATTTGACTTCCGAATCATCTAAGAAAGATATTAAGGGATATTTTTCGATAAATAGAAAATATATGGAAAGCATTAAATAGGGTCTACCTTGAAATAAATGGCCATATCTTCGTCAAAAATTGCCCCATTTCAAGTATAAAGGTGTTTTTAAAATTCACTTGATCTTTGGAACAAAACTGCATTAAAATAATTTGACTTCCGACTCATCTAAGAAAGATATTAAGGGATATTCTTCGATAAATAGAAAATATATGGAAAGCATTAAATAGGGTCTACCTTGAAATAAATGGCCATATCTTCGTCAAAAATTGCCCCATTTCAATTATAAAGCTGTTTTTAGAATTCATTCAATCTTTGAAACAAAACTGCATTAAAATAATTTGACTTCCGACTCGTCTAAGAAAGATATTAAGGGATATTCTTCGATAAATAGAAAATATATGGAAAGCATTAAATAGGGTCTACCTTGAAATAAATGGCCATATCTTCGTCAAAAATTGCCCCATTTCAATTATAAAGTTGTTTTTACAATTCTTTGGAACAAAACTGCATTAAAATAATTTGACTTTCGACTCATCTAAGAAAGATATTAAGGGATATTCTTCGTTCTTTGAAACAAAACTGCATTAAAATAATTTGACTTCCGACTCATCTAAGAAAGATATTAAGGGATATTCTTCGATAAATAGAAAATATATGGAAAGCATTAAATAGGCTCTACCTTGAAATAAATGGCCATATCTTCGTCAAAAATTGCCCCATTTCAAGCATAAAGGCGTTTTTAAAATTCACTTGATCTTTGGAACAAAACTGCATTAAAATAATTTGACTTCCGACTCATCTAAGAAAGATATTAAGGGATATTCTTCGAATAATAGAAAATATATGGAAAGCATTAAATAGGGTCTACCTTGAAATAAATGGCCATATCTTCGTCTAAAATTGCCCCATTTCAATTATAAAGGTGTTTTTGGAATTCGTTCAATCTTTGGAACAAAACTGCATTAAAATAGTCTGACTTCCGACTCATCTAAGAAATATATTAAGAGATATTCTTCGATTAATAGAAAATATAAGCCAAACATTAAATAGGGTCAACCTTGAAATAAATGGCCATATCTTTGCCTAAAATTGCCCCATTTCAATTATAAAGGTGTTTTTAGAATTCACTTGATCTTTGAAACAAAACTGCATTAAAATAATTTGACTTCCGACTCATCTAAGAAAGATATTAAGGGATATTCTTCGATTAATAGAAAATATAAGCCAAACATTAAATAGGGTCTACCTTGAAATAAATGGCCATATCTTTGTCAAAAATTGCCCCATTTCAATTATAAAGGTGTTTTTAGAATTCACTCGATCTTTGGAACAAAACTGCATTAAAATAATTTGACTTCCGACTCATCTAAGAAAAATATTAAGGGATATTCTTCGATTAATAGAAAATATATGGAAAGCATTAAATAGGGTCTACCTTGAAATAAATGGCCATATCTTCGTCAAAAATTGCCCCATTTTAATTATAAAGGTGTTTTTAGAATTCACTTGATGAATGGAACAAACACGCATTAAAATAATTTGACTTCCGACTCATCTAAGAAAGATATTAAGGGATATTCTTCGATTAATAGAAAATATATGGAAAGCATTAAATAGGGTCTACCTTGAAAAAAATGGCCATATCTTCGTCAAAAATTGCCCCATTTTAATTATAAAGGTGTTTTTAGAATTCACTTGATCTTTGAAACAAACCTGCATTAAAATAATTTGACTTCCGACTCATCTAAGAAAGATATTAAGGGATATTCTTCGATAAATAGAAAATATATGGAAAGCATTAAATAGGGTCTACCTTGAAAAAAATGGCCATATCTTCGTCAAAAACATTGCCCCATTTCAAGTATAAAGGTGTTTTTAGGATTCACTCGATCTTTGGAACAAAACTGCATTAAAATTATTTGACTTCCGACTCATCCAAGAAAGATATTAAGGGATATTCTTCGATAAATAGAAAATATAAGCCAAACATTAAATAGGGTCTACATTGAAATAAATGGCCATATCTTTGTGTCAAATTGCCCCATTTCAATTATAAAGGTGTTTTTAGAATTCACTCAATCTTTGAAACAAAACTGCATTAAAATAATTTGATTTCCGACTCATCTAAGAAAGATATTAAGGGATATTCTTCGATAAATAGAAAATATATGGAAAGCATTATATAGGGTCTACCATGAAATAAATGGCCATATCTTCGTCAAAAATTGCCCTATTTTAATTATAAAGGTGTTTTTGGAATTCGCCCGATCTTTGGAACAAAACTGCATTAAAATAATTTGACTTCCGACTCATCTAAGAAAGATATTAAGGGATATTCTTCGATTAATAGAAAATATAAGCCAAACATTAAATAGGGTCTACCTTGAAATAAATGGCCATATCTTCGTCAAAAATTGCCCTATTTTAATTATAAAGGTGTTTTTAGAATTCACTCGATCTTTGAAACAAAACTGCATTAAAATAATTTGACTTCCGACTCATCTAAGAAAGATATTAAGGGATATTCTTCGATCAATAGAAAATATATGGAAAGCATTAAATAGGGTCTACCTTGAAAAAAATGGCCATATCTTCGTCAAAAACATTGCCCCATTTCAAGTATAAAGGTGTTTTTTAGAATTCACTCGATCTTTGAAACAAAACTGCATTAAAATAATTTGACTTCCGACTCATCTTAGAAAGATATTAAGGGATATTCTTCGATTAATAGAAAATATAAGCCAAACATCAAATAGGGTCAATCTTGAAATAAATGGCCATATCTTCGTAAAAAATTGCCCCATTTCAATTATAAAGGTGTTTTTACAATTCTTTGGAACATAACTGCATTAAAATAATTTGACTTTCGACTCATCTAAGAAAGATATTAAGGGATATTCTTCGTTCTTGAAACAAAACTGCATTAAAATAATTTGACTTCCGACTCATCTAAGAAAGATATTAAGGGATATTCTTCGATAAATAGAAAATATATGGAAAGCATTAAATAGGGTCTACCTTGAAATAAATGGCAATATCTTCGTCAAAAATTGCCCCATTTCAATCATAAAGGCGTTTTTAAAATTCACTTGATCTTTGGAACAAAGCTGCATTAAAATAATTTGACTTCCAACTCATCTAAGAAAGATATTAAGGGATATTCTTCGAATAATAGAAAATATATGGAAAGCATTAAATAGGGTCTACCTTGAAATAAATGGCCATATCTTCGTCTAAAATTGCCCCATTTCAATTATAAAGGTGTTTTTGGAATTCGTTCAATCTTCGGAACAAAACTGCATTAAAATAGTTTGACTTCCGACTCATCTAAGAAAGATATTAAGAGATATTCTTCGATTAATAGAAAATATAAGCCAAAGATTAAATAGGGTCAACCTTGAAATAAATGGCCATATCTTTGTCAATAATTGCCCCATTTCAATTATA
>NW_025062971.1:0-19240 GCF_018153295.1 Drosophila grimshawi
AGATATGGCCATTTATTTCAAGGTAGACCCTATTTAATGCTTTCCATATATTTTCTGTTAATCGAAGAATATCCCTTAATATCTTCTTAGATGAGTCGGAAGTCAAATTATTTTAATGCAGTTTTGTTTCAAAGATCGAGTGAATTCTAAAAACACCTTATAATTGAAATGGGGCAATTTTTGACGAAGATATGGCCATTTATTTCAAGGTAGACCCTATTTAATGCTTTCCATATATTTTCTATTTATCGAAGAATATCCCTTAATATCTTTCTTAGATGAGTCGGAAGTCAAATTATTTTAATGCAGTTTTGTTCCAAAGATCGAGCGAATTCTAAAAAACACCTTTATAATTGAAATGGGGCAATTTTTGACGAAGATATGGCCATTTATTTCAAGGTAGACCCTATTTAATGCTTTCCATATATTTTCTATTTATCGAAGAATATCCCTTAATATCTTCTTAGATGAGTCGGAAGTCAAATTATTTTAATGCAGTTTTGTTCCAAAGATCGAGTGAATTCTAAAAACACCTTTATAATTGAAATGGGGCAATTTTTGACGAAGATATGGCCATTTATTTCAAGGTAGACCCTATTTAATGCTTTCCATATATTTTCTATTTATCGAAGAATATCCCTTAATATCTTTCTTAGATGAGTCGGAAGTCAAATTATTTTAATGCAGTTTTGTTCCAAAGATCAAGTGAATTCTAAAACACCTTTATAATTGAAATGGGGCAATTTTTGACGAAGATATGGCCATTTATTTCAAGGTAGACCCTATTTAATGTTTTCCTTATATTTTCTATTAATCGAAGAATATCCCTTAATATCTTTCTTAGATGAGTCGGAAGTCAAATTATTTTAATGCAGTTTTGTTCCAAAGATTGAGTGAATTCTAAAAACACCTTTATAATTGAAATGGGGCAATTTTTGACGAAGATATGGCCATTTATTTCAAGGTTGACCCTATTTAATGTTTTCCTTATATTTTCTATTAATCGAAGAATATCCCTTAATATCTTTCTTAGATGAGTCGCAAGTCAAATTATTTTAATGCAGTTTTGTTCCAAAGATCGAGTGAATTCTAAAAACACCTTTATAATTGAAATGGGGCAATTTTTGACGAAGATATGGCCATTTATTTCAAGGTTGACCCTATTTACTGCTTTCCTTATATTTTCTATTTATCGAAGAATATCCCTTAATATCTTTCTTAGATGAGTCGGAAGTCAAATTATTTTAATGCAGTTTTGTTCCAAAGATCAAGTGAATTCTAAAAACTTTTTTATAATTGAAATGGGGCAATTATAGACGAAGATATGGCCATTTATTTCAAGGTAGACCCTATTTAATGCTTTCCATATATTTTCTATTTATCGAAGAATATCCCTTAATATCTTTCTTAGATGAGTCGGAAGTCAAATTATTTTAATGCAGTTTTGTTCCAAAGATTGAGTGAATTCTAAAAACACCTTCATAATTGAAATGTTGCAATTTTAGACGAAGATATGGTCATTTATTTCAAGGTTGACCCTATTTAATGCTTTCCATAAATTTTCTGTTGATCGAAGAATATCCCTTAATATCTTTCTTAGATGAGTCGGAAGTCAAATTATTTTAATGCAGTTTTGTTCCAAAGATCGAGTGAATTCTAAAAACACCTTTATAATTGAAATGGGGCAATTTTAGACGAAGATATGGCCATTTATTTCAAGGTAGACCTTATTTAATGCTTTCCATATATTTTCTATTTATCGAAGAATATCCCTTAATATCTTTCTTAGATGAGTCGGAAGTCAAATTATTTTAATGCAGTTTTGTTCCAAAGATCGAGTGAATTCTAAAAACACCTTCATAATTGAAATGGGGCAATTTTTGACGAAGATATGGCCATTTATTTCAAGGTAGACCCTATTTAATGCTTTCCATATATTTTCTGTTGATCAAAGAATATCCCTTAATATCTTTCTTAGATGAGTCGGAAGTCAAATTATTTTAATGCAGTTTTGTTCCAAAGATCAAGTGAATGGGGCAATTATAGACGAAGATATGGCCATTTATTTCAAGGTTGACCCTATTTAATGCTTTCCATATATTTTCTATTTATCGAAGAATATCCCTTAATATCTTTCTTAGATGAGTCGGAAGTCAAATTATTTTAATGCAGTTTTGTTCCAAAAATCGAGTGAATTCTAAAAAACACCATTATAATTGAAATGGGGCAATTTTTGACGAAGATATGGCCATTTATTTCAAGGTAGACCCTATTTAATGCTTTCCATATATTTTCTGTTGATCAAAGAATATCCCTTAATATCTTCCTTAGATGAGTCGGAAGTCAAATTATTTTAATGCAGTTTTGTTCCAAAAATCGAGTGAATTCTAAAAACACCATTATAATTGAAATGGGGCAATTTTAGACGAAGATATGGCCATTTATTTCAAGGTTGACCCTATTTAATGTTTGGCTTATATTTTCTATTAATCGAAGAATATCCCTTAATATCTTTCTTAGATGAGTCGGAAGTCAAATTATTTTAATGCAGTTTTGTTCCAAAGATCGAGTGAATTCTAAAAACACCTTTATAATTGAAATGGGGCAATTTTAGACGAAGATATGGCCATTTATTTCAAGGTTGACCCTATTTACTGCTTTCCTTATATTTTCTATTTATCGAAGAATATCCCTTAATATCTTTCTTAGATGAGTCAGAAGTCAAATTATTTTAATGCAGTTTTGTTCCAAAGATCAAGTGAATTCTAAAAACTTTTTTATAATTGAAATGGGGCAATTATAGACGAAGATATGGCCATTTATTTCAAGGTAGACCCTATTTAATGCTTTCCATATATTTTCTATTTATCGAAGAATATCCCTTAATATCTTTCTTAGATGAGTCGGAAGTCAAATTATTTTAATGCAGTTTTGTTCCAAAATTGAGTGAATTCTAAAACACCTTCATAATTGAAATGTTGCAATTTTAGACGAAGATATGGCCATTTATTTCAAGGTTGACCCTATTTAATGCTTTCCATATATTTTCTGTTGATCAAAGAATATCCCTTAATATCTTCCTTAGATGAGTCGGAAGTCAAATTATTTTAATGCAGTTTTGTTCCAAAAATCGAGTGAATTCTAAAAACACGTTTATAATTGAAATGGGGCAATTTTAGACGAAGATATGGCCATTTATTTCAAGGTTGACCCTATTTAATGTTTGGCTTATATTTTCTATTAATCGAAGAATATCCCTTAATATCTTTCTTAGATGAGTCGGAAGTCAAATTATTTTCATGCAGTTTTGTTTCAAAGATCGAGTGAATTCTAAAAACACCTTTATAATTGAAATGGGGCAATTTTTGACGAAGATATGGCCATTTATTTCAAGGTAGACCCTATTTAATGCTTTCCATATATTTTCTGTTGATCAAAGAATATCCCTTAATATCTTTCTTAGATGAGTCGGAAGTCAAATTATTTTAATGCAGTTTTGTTCCAAAGATCAAGTGAATTCTAAAAACACCTTTATAATTGAAATGGGGCAATTTTAGACGAAGATATGGCCTTTTATTTCAAGGTAGACCCTATTTAATGCTTTCCATATATTTTCTATTTATCGAAGAATATCCCTTAATATCTTTCTTAGATGAGTCGGAAGTCAAATTATTTTAATGCAGTTTTGTTCCAAAAATCGAGTGAATTCTAAAAACACCTTTATAATTGAAATGGGGCAATTTTAGACGAAGATATGGCCATTTATTTCAAGGTTGACCGTATTTAATGTTTGGCTTATATTTTCTATTAATCGAAGAATATCCTTTAATATCTTTCTTAGATGAGTCGGAAGTCAAATTATTTTAATGCAGTTTTGTTTCAAAGATCGAGTGAATTCTAAAAACACCTTTATAATTGAAATGGGGCAATTTTAGACGAAGATATGGCCATTTATTTCAAGGTAGACCCTATTTACTGCTTTCCTTATATTTTCTATTTATCGAAGAATATCCCTTAATATCTTTCTTAGATGAGTCGGAAGTCAAATTATTTTAATGCAGTTTTGTTCCAAAGATCAAGTGAATTCTAAAACCACCTTTATAATTGAAATGGGGCAATTTTAGACGAAGATATGGCCATTTATTTCAAGGTAGACCCTATTTAATGTTTGGCTTATATTTTCTATTAATCGAAGAATATCCCTTAATATCTTTCTTAGATGAGTCGGAAGTCAAATTATTTTAATGCAGTTTTGTTCCAAAGATCGAGTGAATTCTAAAAACACATTTATAATTGAAATGGGGCAATTTTAGACGAAGATATGGCCATTTATTTCAAGGTTGACCCTATTTAATGTTTGGCTTATATTTTCTATTAATCGAAGAATATCCCTTAATATCTTTCTTAGATGAGTCGCAAGTCAAATTATTTTAATGCAGTTTTGTTCCAAAGATCGAGTGAATTCTAAAAACACCTTTATAATTGAAATGGGGCAATTTTAGACGAAGATATGGCCATTTATTTCAAGGTTGACCCTATTTACTGCTTTCCTTATATTTTCTATTTATCGAAGAATATCCCTTAATATCTTTCTTAGATGAGTCAGAAGTCAAATTATTTTAATGCAGTTTTGTTCCAAAGATCAAGTGAATTCTAAAAACTTTTTTATAATTGAAATGGGGCAATTATAGACGAAAATATGGCCATTTATTTCAAGGTAGACCCTATTTACTGCTTCCCATATATTTTCTATTTATCGAAGAATATCCCTTAATATCTTTCTTAGATGAGTCGGAAGTCAAATTATTTTAATGCAGTTTTGTTCCAAAATTGAGTGAATTCTAAAAACACCTTCATAATTGAAATGTTGCAATTTTAGACGAAGATATGGTCATTTATTTCAAGGTTGACCCTATTTAATGCTTTCCATAAATTTTCTGTTGATCAAAGAATATCCCTTAATATCTTTCTTAGATGAGTCGGAAGTCAAATTATTTTAATGCAGTTTTGTTCCAAAGATCGAGTGAATTCTAAAAACACCTTTATAATTGAAATGGGGCAATTTTAGACGAAGATATGGCCATTTATTTCAAGGTAGACCTTATTTAATGCTTTCCATATATTTTCTATTTATCGAAGAATATCCCTTAATATCTTTCTTAGATGAGTCGGAAGTCAAATTATTTTAATGCAGTTTTGTTCCAAAGATCGAGTGAATTCTAAAAACACCTTCATAATTGAAATGGGGCAATTTTTGACGAAGATATGGCCATTTATTTCAAGGTAGACCCTATTTAATGCTTTCCATATATTTTCTGTTGATCAAAGAATATCCCTTAATATCTTTCTTAGATGAGTCGGAAGTCAAATTATTTTAATGCAGTTTTGTTCCAAAGATCAAGTGAATGGGGCAATTATAGACGAAGATATGGCCATTTATTTCAAGGTTGACCCCTATTTAATGCTTTCCATATATTTTCTATTTATCGAAGAATATCCCTTAATATCTTTCTTAGATGAGTCGGAAGTCAAATTATTTTAATGCAGTTTTGTTCCAAAAATCGAGTGAATTCTAAAAACACCATTATAATTGAAATGGGGCAATTTTTGACGAAGATATGGCCATTTATTTCAAGGTAGACCCTATTTAATGCTTTCCATATATTTTCTGTTGATCAAAGAATATCCCTTAATATCTTCCTTAGATGAGTCGGAAGTCAAATTATTTTAATGCAGTTTTGTTCCAAAAAATCGAGTAAATTCTAAAAACACCATTATAATTGAAATGGGGCAATTTTAGACGAAGATATGGCCATTTATTTCAAGGTTGACCCTATTTAATGTTTGGCTTATATTTTCTATTAATCGAAGAATATCCCTTAATATCTTTCTTAGATGAGTCGCAAGTCAAATTATTTTAATGCAGTTTTGTTCCAAAGATCGAGTGAATTCTAAAAACACCTTTATAATTGAAATGGGGCAATTTTAGACGAAGATATGGCCATTTATTTCAAGGTTGACCCTATTTACTGCTTTCCTTATATTTTCTATTTATCGAAGAATATCCCTTAATATCTTTCTTAGATGAGTCAGAAGTCAAATTATTTTAATGCAGTTTTGTTCCAAAGATCAAGTGAATTCTAAAAACTTTTTATAATTGAAATGGGGCAATTATAGACGAAGATATGGCCATTTATTTCAAGGTAGACCCTATTTAATGCTTTCCATATATTTTCTATTTATCGAAGAATATCCCTTAATATCTTTCTTAGATGAGTCGGAAGTCAAATTATTTTAATGCAGTTTTGTTCCAAAATTGAGTGAATTCTAAAAACACCTTCATAATTGAAATGTTGCAATTTTAGACGAAGATATGGCCATTTATTTCAAGGTTGACCCTATTTAATGCTTTCCATATATTTTCTGTTGATCAAAGAATATCCCTTAATATCTTTCTTAGATGAGTCGGAAGTCAAATTATTTTATTGCAGTTTTGTTTCTAAGATCGAGTGAATTCTAAAAACACCTTTATAATTGAAATGGGGCAATTTTAGACGAAGATATGGCCATTTATTTCAAGGTAGACCCTATTTAATGCTTTCCATATATTTTCTATTTATCGAAGAATATCCCTTAATATCTTTCTTAGATGAGTCGGAAGTCAAATTATTTTAATGCAGTTTTGTTCCAAAGATCGAGTGAATTCTAAAAACACCTTTATAATTGAAATGGGGCAATTTTTGACGAAGATATGGCCATTTATTTCAAGGTAGACCCTATTTAATGCTTTCCATATATTTTCTGTTGATCAAAGAATACCCTTAATATCTTTCTTAGATGAGTCGGAAGTCAAATTATTTTGATGCAATTTTGTTCCAAAGATCAAGTGAATTCTAAAAATACCTTTATAATTGAAATGGGGCAATTATAGACGAAGATATGGCCATTTATTTCAAGGTTGACCCTATTTAATGCTTTCCATATATTTTCTATTTATCGAAGAATATCCCTTACTGTCTTTCTTAGATGAGTCGGAAGTCAAATTATTTTAATGCAGTTTTGTTCCAAAAATCGAGTGAATTCTAAAAACACCTTTATAATTGAAATGGGGCAATTTTTGACGAAGATATGGTCATTTATTTCAAGGTAGACCCTATTTAATGCTTTCCATATATTTTCTGTTGATCAAAGAATATCCCTTAATATCTTTCTTAGATGAGTCGCAAGTCAAATTATTTTAATGCAGTTTTGTTCCAAAGATCAAGTGAATGGGGCAATTATAGACGAAGATATGGCCATTTATTTCAAGGTAGACCCTATTTAATGCTTTCCATATATTTTCTATTTATCGAAGAATATCCCTTAATATCTTTCTTAGATGAGTCGCAAGTCAAATTATTTTAATGCAGTTTTGTTCCAAAGATCGAGTGAATTCTAAAAACACCTTTATAATTGAAATGGGGCAACTTTTGACGAAGATATGGCCATTTATTTCAAGGTTGACCCTATTTAATGCTTTCCATATATTTTCGATTTATCGAAGAATATCCCTTAATATCTTTCTTAGATGAGTCGGAAGTCAAATTATTTTAATGCAGTTTTGTTCCAAAGATCGAGTGAATTCTAAAAACACCTTTATAATTGAAATGGGGCAATTTTAGACGAAGATATGGCCATTTATTTCAAGGTAGACCCTATTTAATGCTTTCCATATATTTTCTATTTATCGAAGAATATCCCTTAATATCTTTCTTAGATGAGTCGCAAGTCAAATTATTTTAATGCAGTTTTGTTCCAAAGATCGAGTGAATTCTAAAAACACCTTCATAATTGAAATGGGGCAATTTTTGACGAAGATATGGCCATTTATTTCAAGGTAGACCCTATTTAATGCTTTCCATATATTTTCTGTTGATCAAAGAATATCCCTTAATATCTTTCTTAGATGAGTCGGAAGTCAAATTATTTTAATGCAGTTTTGTTCCAAAGATCGAGTGAATTCTAAAAACACCTTTGTAATTGAAATGGGGCAATTTTTGACGAAGATATGGCCATTTATTTCAAGGTAGACCCTATTTAATGCTTTCCATATATTTTCTATTTATCGAAGAATATCCCTTAATATCTTTCTTAGATGAGTCGGAAGTCAAATTATTTTAATGCAGTTTTGTTCCAAAGATCGAGTGAATTCTAAAAACACCTTTATAATTGAAATGGGGCAATTTTAGACGAAGATATGGCCATTTATTTCAAGGTAGACCCTATTTAATGCTTTCCATATATTTTCTATTTATCGAAGAATATCCCTTAATATCTTTCTTAGATGAGTCGGAAGTCAAATTATTTTAATGCAGTTTTGTTCCAAAGATCGAGTGAATTCTAAAAACACCTTTATAATTGAAATGGGGCAATTTTTGACGAAGATATGGCCATTTATTTCAAGGTAGACCCTATTTAATGCTTTCCATATATTTTCTATTTATCGAAGAATATCCCTTAATATCTTTCTTAGATGAGTCGGAAGTCAAATTATTTTAATGCAGTTTTGTTCCAAAGATCGAGTGAATTCTAAAAACACCTTTATAATTGAAATGGGGCAATTTTTGACGAAGATATGGCCATTTATTTCAAGGTAGACCCTATTTAATGCTTTCCATATATTTTCTATTTATCGAAGAATATCCCTTAATATCTTTCTTAGATGAGTCGGAAGTCAAATTATTTTAATGCAGTTTTGTTCCAAAGATCGAGTGAATTCTAAAAACACCTTTATAATTGAAATGGGGCAATTTTTGACGAAGATATGGCCATTTATTTCAAGGTAGACCCTATTTAATGCTTTCCATATATTTTCTATTTATCGAAGAATATCCCTTAATATCTTTCTTAGATGAGTCGGAAGTCAAATTATTTTAATGCAGTTTTGTTCCAAAGATCAAGTGAATTCTAAAAACACCTTTATAATTGAAATGGGGCAATTTTTGACGAAGATATGGCCATTTATTTCAAGGTAGACCCTATTTAATGCTTTCCATATATTTTCTATTTATCGAAGAATATCCCTTAATATCTTTCTTAGATGAGTCGGAAGTCAAATTATTTTAATGCAGTTTTGTTCCAAAGATCGAGTGAATTCTAAAAACACCTTTATAATTGAAATGGGGCAATTTTTGACGAAGATATGGCCATTTATTTCAAGGTAGACCCTATTTAATGCTTTCCATATATTTTCTATTTATCGAAGAATATCCCTTAATATCTTTCTTAGATGAGTCGGAAGTCAAATTATTTTAATGCAGTTTTGTTCCAAAGATCAAGTGAATTCTAAAAACACCTTTATAATTGAAATGGGGCAATTTTTGACGAAGATATGGCCATTTATTTCAAGGTAGACCCTATTTAATGCTTTCCATATATTTTCTATTTATCGAAGAATATCCCTTAATATCTTTCTTAGATGAGTCGGAAGTCAAATTATTTTAATGCAGTTTTGTTCCAAAGATCAAGTGAATTCTAAAAACACCTTTATAATTGAAATGGGGCAATTTTTGACGAAGATATGGCCATTTATTTCAAGGTAGACCCTATTTAATGCTTTCCATATATTTTCTATTTATCGAAGAATATCCCTTAATATCTTTCTTAGATGAGTCGGAAGTCAAATTATTTTAATGCAGTTTTGTTCCAAAGATCAAGTGAATTCTAAAAACACCTTTATAATTGAAATGGGGCAATTTTTGACGAAGATATGGCCATTTATTTCAAGGTAGACCCTATTTAATGCTTTCCATATATTTTCTATTTATCGAAGAATATCCCTTAATATCTTTCTTAGATGAGTCGGAAGTCAAATTATTTTAATGCAGTTTTGTTCCAAAGATCGAGTGAATTCTAAAAACACCTTTATAATTGAAATGGGGCAATTTTTGACGAAGATATGGCCATTTATTTCAGGTAGACCCTATTTAATGCTTTCCATATATTTTCTATTTATCGAAGAATATCCCTTAATATCTTTCTTAGATGAGTCGGAAGTCAAATTATTTTAATGCAGTTTTGTTCCAAAGATCAAGTGAATTCTAAAAACACCTTTATAATTGAAATGGGGCAATTTTTGACGAAGATATGGCCATTTATTTCAAGGTAGACCCTATTTAATGCTTTCCATATATTTTCTATTTATCGAAGAATATCCCTTAATATCTTTCTTAGATGAGTCGGAAGTCAAATTATTTTAATGCAGTTTTGTTCCAAAGATCGAGTGAATTCTAAAAACACCTTTATAATTGAAATGGGGCAATTTTTGACGAAGATATGGCCATTTATTTCAAGGTAGACCCTATTTAATGCTTTCCATATATTTTCTATTTATCGAAAGAATATCCCTTAATATCTTTCTTAGATGAGTCGGAAGTCAAATTATTTTAATGCAGTTTTGTTCCAAAGATCAAGTGAATTCTAAAAACACCTTTATAATTGAAATGGGGCAATTTTTGACGAAGATATGGCCATTTATTTCAAGGTAGACCCTATTTAATGCTTTCCATATATTTTCTATTTATCGAAGAATATCCCTTAATATCTTTCTTAGATGAGTCGGAAGTCAAATTATTTTAATGCAGTTTTGTTCCAAAGATCAAGTGAATTCTAAAAACACCTTTATAATTGAAATGGGGCAATTTTTGACGAAGATATGGCCATTTATTTCAAGGTAGACCCTATTTAATGCTTTCCATATATTTTCTATTTATCGAAGAATATCCCTTAATATCTTTCTTAGATGAGTCGGAAGTCAAATTATTTTAATGCAGTTTTGTTCCAAAGATCAAGTGAATTCTAAAAACACCTTTATAATTGAAATGGGGCAATTTTTGACGAAGATATGGCCATTTATTTCAAGGTAGACCCTATTTAATGCTTTCCATATATTTTCTATTTATCGAAGAATATCCCTTAATATCTTTCTTAGATGAGTCGGAAGTCAAATTATTTTAATGCAGTTTTGTTCCAAAGATCGAGTGAATTCTAAAAACACCTTTATAATTGAAATGGGGCAATTTTTGACGAAGATATGGCCATTTATTTCAAGGTAGACCCTATTTAATGCTTTCCATATATTTTCTATTTATCGAAGAATATCCCTTAATATCTTTCTTAGATGAGTCGGAAGTCAAATTATTTTAATGCAGTTTTTGTTCCAAAGATCAAGTGAATTCTAAAAACACCTTTATAATTGAAATGGGGCAATTTTTGACGAAGATATGGCCATTTATTTCAAGGTAGACCCTATTTAATGCTTTCCATATATTTTCTATTTATCGAAGAATATCCCTTAATATCTTTCTTAGATGAGTCGGAAGTCAAATTATTTTAATGCAGTTTTGTTCCAAAGATCAAGTGAATTCTAAAAACACCTTTATAATTGAAATGGGGCAATTTTTGACGAAGATATGGCCATTTATTTCAAGGTAGACCCTATTTAATGCTTTCCATATATTTTCTATTTATCGAAGAATATCCCTTAATATCTTTCTTAGATGAGTCGGAAGTCAAATTATTTTAATGCAGTTTTGTTCCAAAGATCGAGTGAATTCTAAAAACACCTTTATAATTGAAATGGGGCAATTTTTGACGAAGATATGGCCATTTATTTCAAGGTAGACCCTATTTAATGCTTTCCATATATTTTCTATTTATCGAAGAATATCCCTTAATATCTTTCTTAGATGAGTCGGAAGTCAAATTATTTTAATGCAGTTTTGTTCCAAAGATCAAGTGAATTCTAAAAACACCTTTATAATTGAAATGGGGCAATTTTTGACGAAGATATGGCCATTTATTTCAAGGTAGACCCTATTTAATGCTTTCCATATATTTTCTATTTATCGAAGAATATCCCTTAATATCTTTCTTAGATGAGTCGGAAGTCAAATTATTTTAATGCAGTTTTGTTCCAAAGATCAAGTGAATTCTAAAAACACCTTTATAATTGAAATGGGGCAATTTTTGACGAAGATATGGCCATTTATTTCAAGGTAGACCCTATTTAATGCTTTCCATATATTTTCTATTTATCGAAGAATATCCCTTAATATCTTTCTTAGATGAGTCGGAAGTCAAATTATTTTAATGCAGTTTTGTTCCAAAGATCAAGTGAATTCTAAAAACACCTTTATAATTGAAATGGGGCAATTTTTGACGAAGATATGGCCATTTATTTCAAGGTAGACCCTATTTAATGCTTTCCATATATTTTCTATTTATCGAAGAATATCCCTTAATATCTTTCTTAGATGAGTCGGAAGTCAAATTATTTTAATGCAGTTTTGTTCCAAAGATCAAGTGAATTCTAAAAACACCTTTATAATTGAAATGGGGCAATTTTTGACGAAGATATGGCCATTTATTTCAAGGTAGACCCTATTTAATGCTTTCCATATATTTTCTATTTATCGAAGAATATCCCTTAATATCTTTCTTAGATGAGTCGGAAGTCAAATTATTTTAATGCAGTTTTGTTCCAAAGATCAAGTGAATTCTAAAAACACCTTTATAATTGAAATGGGGCAATTTTTGACGAAGATATGGCCATTTATTTCAAGGTAGACCCTATTTAATGCTTTCCATATATTTTCTATTTATCGAAGAATATCCCTTAATATCTTTCTTAGATGAGTCGGAAGTCAAATTATTTTAATGCAGTTTTGTTCCAAAGATCGAGTGAATTCTAAAAACACCTTTATAATTGAAATGGGGCAATTTTTGACGAAGATATGGCCATTTATTTCAAGGTAGACCCTATTTAATGCTTTCCATATATTTTCTATTTATCGAAGAATATCCCTTAATATCTTTCTTAGATGAGTCGGAAGTCAAATTATTTTAATGCAGTTTTGTTCCAAAGATCGAGTGAATTCTAAAAACACCTTTATAATTGAAATGGGGCAATTTTTGACGAAGATATGGCCATTTATTTCAAGGTAGACCCTATTTAATGCTTTCCATATATTTTCTATTTATCGAAGAATATCCCTTAATATCTTTCTTAGATGAGTCGGAAGTCAAATTATTTTAATGCAGTTTTGTTCCAAAGATCGAGTGAATTCTAAAAACACCTTTATAATTGAAATGGGGCAATTTTTGACGAAGATATGGCCATTTATTTCAAGGTAGACCCTATTTAATGCTTTCCATATATTTTCTATTTATCGAAGAATATCCCTTAATATCTTTCTTAGATGAGTCGGAAGTCAAATTATTTTAATGCAGTTTTGTTTCAAAGATCGAGTGAATTCTAAAAACACCTTTATAATTGAAATGGGGCAATTTTTGACGAAGATATGGCCATTTATTTCAAGGTAGACCCTATTTAATGCTTTCCATATATTTTCTATTTATCGAAGAATATCCCTTAATATCTTTCTTAGATGAGTCGGAAGTCAAATTATTTTAATGCAGTTTTTGTTCCAAAGATCAAGTGAATTCTAAAAACACCTTTATAATTGAAATGGGGCAATTTTTGACGAAGATATGGCCATTTATTTCAAGGTAGACCCTATTTAATGCTTTCCATATATTTTCTATTTATCGAAGAATATCCCTTAATATCTTTCTTAGATGAGTCGGAAGTCAAATTATTTTTTAATGCAGTTTTGTTCCAAAGATCAAGTGAATTCTAAAAACACCTTTATAATTGAAATGGGGCAATTTTTGACGAAGATATGGCCATTTATTTCAAGGTAGACCCTATTTAATGCTTTCCATATATTTTCTATTTATCGAAGAATATCCCTTAATATCTTTCTTAGATGAGTCGGAAGTCAAATTATTTTAATGCAGTTTTGTTCCAAAGATCAAGTGAATTCTAAAAACACCTTTATAATTGAAATGGGGCAATTTTTGACGAAGATATGGCCATTTATTTCAAGGTAGACCCTATTTAATGCTTTCCATATATTTTCTATTTATCGAAGAATATCCCTTAATATCTTTCTTAGATGAGTCGGAAGTCAAATTATTTTAATGCAGTTTTGTTCCAAGATCAAAGTGAATTCTAAAAACACCTTTATAATTGAAATGGGGCATTTTGGACGAAGATATGGCCATTTATTTCAAGGTAGACCCTATTTAATGCTTTCCATAATATTTTCTATTTATCGAAGAATATCCCTTAATATCTTTCTTAGATGAGTCGGAAGTCAAATTTATTTTAATGCAGTTTTGTTCCAAAGATCAAGTGAATTCTAAAAACACCTTTATAATTGAAATGGGGCAATTTTTGACGAAGATATGGCCATTTATTTCAAGGTAGACCCTATTTAATGCTTTCCATATATTTTCTATTTATCGAAGAATATCCCTTAATATCTTTTTAGATGAGTCGGAAGTCAAATTATTTTAATGCAGTTTTGTTCCAAAGATCAAGTGAATTCTAAAAACACCTTTATAATTGAAATGGGGCAATTTTTGACGAAGATATGGCCATTTATTTCAAGGTAGACCCTATTTAATGCTTTCCATATATTTTCTATTTATCGAAGAATACCCTTAATATCTTTCTTAGATGAGTCGGAAGTCAAATTATTTTAATGCAGTTTTGTTCCAAAGATCAAGTGAATTCTAAAAACACCTTTATAATTGAAATGGGGCAATTTTTGACGAAGATATGGCCATTTATTTCAAGGTAGACCCTATTTAATGCTTTCCATATATTTTCTATTTATCGAAGAATATCCCTTAATATCTTTCTTAGATGAGTCGGAAGTCAAATTATTTTAATGCAGTTTTGTTCCAAAGATCGAGTGAATTCTAAAAACACCTTTATAATTGAAATGGGGCAATTTTTGACGAAGATATGGCCATTTATTTCAAGGTAGACCCTATTTAATGCTTTCCATATATTTTCTATTTATCGAAGAATATCCCTTAATATCTTTCTTAGATGAGTCGGAAGTCAAATTATTTTAATGCAGTTTTTGTTCCAAAGATCAAGTGAATTCTAAAAACACCTTTATAATTGAAATGGGGCAATTTTTGACGAAAGATATGGCCATTTATTTCAAGGTAGACCCTATTTAATGCTTTCCATATATTTTCTATTTATCGAAGAATATCCCTTAATATCTTTCTTAGATGAGTCGGAAGTCAAATTATTTTAATGCAGTTTTGTTCCAAAGATCAAGTGAATAAAATAAATAAGGGGGCAATTTTTGACGAAGATATGGCCATTTATTTCAAGGTAGACCCTATTTAATGCTTTCCATATTTTTCTATTTATCGAAGAATATCCCTTAATATCTTTCTTAGATGAGTCGGAAGTCAAATTATTTTAATGCAGTTTTGTTCCAAAGATCAAGTGAATTCTAAAAACACCTTTATAATTGAAATGGGGCAAATTTTGACGAAGATATGGCCATTTATTTCAAGGTAGACCCTATTTAATGCTTTCCATATATTTTCTATTTATCGAAGAATATCCCTTAATATCTTTCTTAGATGAGTCGGAAGTCAAATTATTTTAATGCAGTTTTGTTCCAAAGATCAAGTGAATTCTAAAAACACCTTTATAATTGAAATGGGGCAATTTTTGACGAAGATATGGCCATTTATTTCAAGGTAGACCCTATTTAATGCTTTCCATATATTTTCTATTTATCGAAGAATATCCCTTAATATCTTTCTTAGATGAGTCGGAAGTCAAATTATTTTAATGCAGTTTTGTTCCAAAGATCAAGTGAATTCTAAAAACACCTTTATAATTGAAATGGGGCAATTTTTGATGAAGATATGGCCATTTATTTCAAGGTAGACCCTATTTAATGCTTTCCATATATTTTCTATTTATCAAAGAATATCCTTAATATCTTTCTTAGATGAGTCGGAAGTCAAATTATTTTAATGCAGTTTTGTTCCAAAGATCAAGTGAATTCTAAAAACACCTTTATAATTGAAATGGGGCAATTTTTGACGAAGATATGGCCATTTATTTCAAGGTAGACCCTATTTAATGCTTTCCATATATTTTCTATTTATCAGAATATCCCTTAATATCTTTCTTAGATGAGTCGGAAGTCAAATTATTTTAATGCAGTTTTGTTCCAAAGATCAAGTGAATTCTAAAAACACCTTTATAATTGAAATGGGGCAATTTTAGACGAAGATATGGCCATTTATTTCAAGGTAGACCCTATTTAATGCTTTCCATATATTTTCTATTTATCGAAGAATATCCCTTAATATCTTTCTTAGATGAGTCGGAAGTCAAATTATTTTAATGCAGTTTTTGTTCCAAAGATCAAGTGAATTCTAAAAACACCTTTATAATTGAAATGGGGCAATTTTTGACGAAGATATGGCCATTTATTTCAAGGTAGACCCTATTTAATGCTTTCCATATATTTTCTATTTATCGAAGAATATCCCTTAATATCTTTCTTAGATGAGTCGGAAGTCAAATTATTTTAATGCAGTTTTGTTCCAAAGATCAAGTGAATTCTAAAAACACCTTTATAATTGAAATGGGGCAATTTTAGACGAAGATATGGCCATTTATTTCAAGGTAGACCCTATTTAATGCTTTCCATATATTTTCTATTTATCGAAGAATATCCCTTAATATCTTTCTTAGATGAGTCGGAAGTCAAATTATTTTAATGCAGTTTTGTTCCAAAGATCAAGTGAATTCTAAAAACACCTTTATAATTGAAATAGGGCAATTTTTGACGAAGATATGGCCATTTATTTCAAGGTAGACCCTATTTAATGCTTTCCATATATTTTCTATTTATCGAAGAATATCCCTTAATATCTTTCTTAGATGAGTCGGAAGTCAAATTATTTTAATGCAGTTTTTGTTTCAAAGATTAAGTGAATTCTAAAAACACCTTTATAATTGAAATGGGGCAATTTTGACGAAGATATGGCCATTTATTTCAAGGTAGACCCTATTTAATGCTTTCCATATATTTTCTATTTATCGAAGAATATCCCTTAATATCTTTCTTAGATGAGTCGGAAGTCAAATTATTTTAATGCAGTTTTTGTTCCAAAGATCGAGTGAATTCTAAAAACACCTTTATAATTGAAATGGGGCAATTTTTGACGAAGATATGGCCATTTATTTCAAGGTAGACCCTATTTAATGCTTTCCATATATTTTCTATTTATCGAAGAATATCCCTTAATATCTTTCTTAGATGAGTCGGAAGTCAAATTATTTTAATGCAGTTTTGTTCCAAAGATCAAGTGAATTCTAAAAACACCTTTATAATTGAAATGGGGCAATTTTTGACGAAGATATGGCCATTTATTTCAAGGTAGCCCCTATTTAATGCTTTCCATATATTTTCTATTTATCAAAGAATATCCCTTAATATCTTTCTTAGATGAGTCGGAAGTCAAATTATTTTAATGCAGTTTTGTTTCCAAAGATCAAGTGAATTCTAAAAACACCTTTATAATTGAAATGGGGCAATTTTTGACGAAGATATGGCCATTTATTTCAAGGTAGACCCTATTTAATGCTTTCCATATATTTTCTATTTATCGAGGATATCCCTTAATATCTTTCTTAGATGAGTCGGAAGTCAAATTATTTTAATGCAGTTTTGTTCCAAAGATCGAGTGAATTCTAAAAACACCTTTATAATTGAAATGGGGCAATTTTTGACGAAGATATGGCCATTTATTTCAAGGTAGACCCTATTTAATGCTTTCCATATATTTTCTATTTATCGAAGAATATCCCTTAATATCTTTCTTAGATGAGTCGGAAGTCAAATTATTTTAATGCAGTTTTGTTTCAAAGATCAAGTGAATTCTAAAACACCTTTATAATTGAAATGGGGCAATTTTTGACGAAGATATGGCCATTTATTTCAAGGTAGACCCTATTTAATGCTTTCCATATATTTTCTATTTATCGAAGAATATCCCTTAATATCTTTTTTAGATGAGTCGGAAGTCAAATTATTTTAATGCAGTTTTTGTTCCAAAGATCAAGTGAATTCTAAAAACACCTTTTATAATTGAAATGGGGCAATTTTTGATGAAGATATGGCCATTTATTTCAAGGTAGACCCTATTTAATGCTTTCCATATATTTTCTATTTATCGAAGAATATCCCTTAATATCTTTCTTAGATGAGTCGGAAGTCAAATTATTTTAATGCAGTTTTGTTCCAAAGATCAAGTGAATTCTAAAAACACCTTTATAATTGAAATGGGGCAATTTTTGACGAAGATATGGCCATTTATTTCAAGGTAGACCCTATTTAATGCTTTCCATATATTTTCTATTTATCGAAGAATATCCCTTTATCTTTTAGATGAGTCGGAAGTCAAATTATTTTAATGCAGTTTTGTTTCAAAGATCAAGTGAATTCTAAAAACACCTTTATAATTGAAATTGGGCAATTTTTGACGAAGATATGGCTATTTATTTCAAGGTAGACCTTATTTAATGATTTCCATATATTTTCTATTTATCGAATATCCCATAATATCTTTCTTAGATGAGTCGGAAGTCAAATTATTTTAAGGCAGTTTTCTTCCAAAGATCGAGTGAATTCTAAAAACACCTTTATAATTGAAATGGGGCAATTTTTGACGAAGATATGGCCATTTATTTCAAGGTAGACCCTATTTAATGCTTTCAATATATTTTTCTATTTATCGAATATCCCTTCATATCTTTCTTAGGATGAGTCGGAAGTCAAATTATTTTAATGCAGTTTTCTTTCAAAGATCAAGTGAATTCTAAAAACACCTTTATAATTGAAATGGGGCAATTTTTGACGAAGATATGGCCATTTATTTCAAGGTAGACCCTATTTAATGCTTTCCCATATATTTTCTATTTATCGAAGAATATCCCTTAATATCTTTCTTAGATGAGTCGGAAGTCAAATTCTTCTAATGCAGTTTTGTTCCAAAGATCAAGCGAATTCTAAAAACACCTTTTATAATTGAAATGGGGCAATTTTTGACGAAGATATGGCCATTTATTTCAAAGGTAGACCCTATTTAATGCTTTCCATATATTTTCTATTTATCGAAGAATATCCCTTAATATCTTTCTTAGATGAGTCGGAAGTCAAATTATTTTAATGCAGTTTTGTTCCAAAGATCAAGCGAATTCTAAAAACACCTTTATAATTGAAATGGGGCAATTTTTGACGAAGATATGGCCATTTATTTCAAGGTAGACCCTATTTAATGCTTTCCCATATATTTTCTATTT
>NW_025062972.1:0-17234 GCF_018153295.1 Drosophila grimshawi
ATCTTTGGAACAAAACTGCATTAAAATAATTTGACTTCCGACTCATCTAAGAAAGATATTAAGGGATATTCTTCGATAAATAGAAAATATATGGAGAGCATTAAATAGGGTCTACCTTGAAATAAATGGCCATATCTTCGTCAAAAATTGCCCCATTTCAATTATAAAGGTGTTTAGAATTCACTTAATCTTTGGAACAAAACTGCATTAAAAATAATTTGACTTCCGACTCATCTAAGAAAGATATTAAGGGATATTCGATAAATAGAAAATATATGGAAAGCATTAAATAGGGTCTACCTTGAAATAAATGGCCATATCTTCGTCAAAAATTGCCCCATTTCAATTATAAAGGTGTTTTTAGAATTCGCTTGATCTTTGGAACAAAACTGCATTAAAATAATTTGACTTCCGACTCATCTAAGAAAGATATTAAGGGATATTCTTCGATAAATAGAAAATATATGGAAAGCATTAAATAGGGTCTACCTTGAAATAAATGGCCATATCTTCGTCAAAAATTGCCCCACTTCAATTATAAAGGTGTTTTTAGAATTCACTTGATCTTTGGAACAAAACTGCATCAAAATAATTTGACTTCCGACTCATCTAAGAAAGATATTAAGGGATATTCGATAAATAGAAAATATATTGAAAGCATTAAATAGGGTCTACCTTGAAATAAATGGCCATATCTTCGTCAAAAATTGCCCCACTTCAATTATAAAGGTGTTTTTAGAATTCGCTTATTCTTTGAAACAAAACTGCATTAAAATAATTTGACTTCCGACTCATCTAAGAAAGATATTAAGGGATATTCTTCGATAAATAGAAAATATATGGATAGCATTAAATAGGGTCTACCTTGAAATAAATGGCCATATCTTCATCTAAAATTGCCCCATTGCAATTATAAAGGTGTTTTTAGAATTCAATTGATCTTTGGAACAAAACTGCATTAAAATAATTTGACTTCCGACTCATCTAAAAAAGATATTAAGGGATTTTCTTCGACAAATAGAAAATATATGGAAATCATTAAATAGGGTCTACCTTGAAATAAATAGCCATATCTTCATCTAAAATTGCCCCACTTCAAATATAAAGGTGTTTTTAGAATTCACTTAATCTTTGGAACAAAACTGCATTAAAATAATTTGACTTCCGACTCATCTAAGAAAGATATTAAGGGATATTCTTCGATAAATAGAAAATATATGGAGAGCATTAAATAGTGTCTACCTTGAAATAAATGGCCATATCTTCGTCAAAAATTGCCCCATTTCAATTATAAAGGTGTTTTTAGAATTCACTCGATCTTTGGAACAAAACTGCATTAAAATAATTTGACTTCCGACTCATCTAAGAAAGATATTAAGGGATATTCTTCGACAAATAGAAAATATATGGAAATCATTAAATAGGGTCTACCTTGAAATAAATGGCCATATCTTCATCTAAAATTGCCCAATTTCAATTATAAAGGTGTTTTTAGAATTCGCTTGATCTTTGGAACAAAACTGCAGTAAAATAATTTGACTTCCGACTCATCTAAGAAAGATATTAAGGGATATTCTTTGATAAATAGAAAATATATGGAAAGCATTAAATAGGCTCTACCTTGAAATAAATGGCCATATCTTCGTCAAAAATTGCCCCATTTCAATTATAAAGGTGTTTTTAGAATTCGCTTAATCTTTGAAACAAAACTGCATTAAAATAATTTGACTTCCGACCCATCTAAGAAAGATATTAAGGGATATTCTTCGATAAATAGAAAGTATATGGAAAGCATTAAATAGGGTCTACCTTGAAATAAATAGCCATATCTTCGTCAAAAATTGCCCCACTTCAAATATAAAGGTGTTTTTAGAATTCACTCAATCTTTGGAACAAAACTGCATTAAATCAGTTTTGACTTCCGACTCATCTAAGAAAGATATTAAGGGATATTCTTCGATAAATAGAAAATATATGGGAAAGCATTAATAGGGTCTACCTTGAAATAAATGGCCATATCTTCGTCAAAAATTGCCCCATTTCAATTATAAAGGTGTTTTTAGAATTCACTTGATCTTTGGAACAAAACTGCATTAAAATAATTTGACTTCCGACTCATCTAAGAAAGATATTAAGGGATATTCTTCGATAAATAGAAAATATATGGAAAGCATTAAATAGGGTCTACCTTGAAATAAATGGCCATATCTTCGTCAAAAATTGCCCCACTTCAATTATAAAGGTGTTTTTAGAATTCGCTTAATCTTTGAAACAAAACTGCATTAAAATAATTTGACTTCCGACTCATCTAAAAAAGATATTAAGGGATATTCTTCGATAAATAGAAAATATATGGATAGCATTAAATAGGGTCTACCTTGAAATAAATGGCCATATCTTCGTCAAAAATTGCCCCATTTCAATTATAAAGGTGTTTTTAGAATTCACTTGATCTTTGGAACAAAACTGCATTAAAATAATTTGACTTCCGACTCATCTAAGAAAGATATTAAGGGATATTCTTCGATAAATAGAAAATATATGGAAAGCATTAAATAGGGTCTACCTTGAAATAAATGGCCATATCTTCGTCAAAAATTGCCCCACTTCAATTATAAAGGTGTTTTTAGAATTCGCTTATTCTTTGAAACAAAACTGCATTAAAATAATTTGACTTCCGACTCATCTAAGAAAGATATTAAGGGATATTCGATAAATAGAAAATATATGGAAAGCATTAAATAGGGTCTACCTTGAAATAAATGGCCATATCTTCATCTAAAATTGCCCAATTTCAATTATAAAGGTGTTTTTAGAATTCACTTGATCTTTGGAACAAAACTGCATTAAAATAATTTGACTTCCGACTCATCTAAGAAAGATATTAAGGGATATTCTTCGATAAATAGAAAATATATGGAAAGCATTAAATAGGGTCTACCTTGAAATAAATGGCCATATCTTCGTCAAAAATTGCCCCATTTCAATTATAAAGGTGTTTTTAGAATTCACTTGATCTTTGGAACAAAACTGCATTAAAATAATTTGACTTCCGACTCATCTAAGAAAGATATTAAGGGATATTCTTCGATAAATAGAAAATATATGGAAAGCATTAAATAGGGTCTACCTTGAAATAAATGGCCATATCTTCGTCAAAAAATTGCCCCACTTCAATTATAAAGGTGTTTTTAGAATTCACTTAATCTTTGGAACAAAACTGCATTAAATAATTTGACTTCCGACTCATCTAAGAAAGATATTAAGGGATATTCTTCGATAAATAGAAAATATATGGAAAGCATTAAATAGGGTCTACCTTGAAATAAATGGCCATATCTTCGTCCAAAAATTGCCCCATTTCAATTATAAAGGTGTTTTTTAGAATTCACTTGATCTTTGGAACAAAACTGCATTAAAATAATTTGACTTCCGACTCATCTAAGAAAGATATTAAGGGATATTCTTCGATAAATAGAAAATATATGGAAAGCATTAAATAGGGTCTACCTTGAAATAAATGGCCATATCTTCGTCAAAAATTGCCCCATTTCAATTATAAAGGTGTTTTTAGAATTCGCTTAATCTTTGGAACAAAACTGCATTAAAATAATTTGACTTCCGACTCATCTAAGAAAGATATTAAGGGATATTCTTCGATAAATAGAAAATATATGGAAAGCATTAAATAGGGTCTACCTTGAAATAAATGGCCATATCTTCGTCAAAAATTGCCCCATTTCAATTATAAAGGTGTTTTTAGAATTCACTCGATCTTTGGAACAAAACTGCATTAAAATAATTTGACTTCCGACTCATCTAAGAAGATATTAAGGGATATTCTTCGATAAATAGAAAATATATGGAAAGCATTAAATAGGGTCTACCTTGAAATAAATGGCCATATCTTCGTCAAAAATTGCCCCATTTCAATTATAAAGGTGTTTTTAGAATTCGCTCAATCTTTGGAACAAAACTGCATTAAAATAATTTGACTTCCGACTCATCTAAGAAAGATATTAAGGGATATTCTTCGATAAATAGAAAATATATGGAAAGCATTAAATAGGGTCTACCTTGAAATAAATGGCCATATCTTCGTCAAAATTGCCCCATTTCAATTATAAAGGTGTTTTTAGAATTCACTCAATCTTTGGAACAAAACTGCATTAAAATAATTTGACTTCCGACTCATCTAAGAAAGATATTAAAGGGATATCTTCGATAAATAGAAAATATATGGAAAGCATTAAATAGGGTCTACCTTGAAATAAATGGCCATATCTTCGTCAAGAATTACCCCTTTCTAATTATAAAGGTGTTTTTAGAATTCACTTGATCTTTGAAACAAAGAAACTGCATTAAAATAATTTGACTTCCGACTCATCTAAGAAAGATATTAAGGGATATTCTTCGATAAATAGAAAATATATGGAAAGCATTAAATAGGGTCTACCTTTGAAATAAATGGCCATATCTTCGTCAAAAATTGCCCCACTTCAATTATAAAGGTGTTTTTAGAATTCACTTGATCTTTGAAACAAAACTGCATTAAAATAATTTGACTTCCGACTCATCTAAGAAAGATATTAAGGGATATTCTTCGATAAATAGAAAATATATGGAAAGCATTAAATAGGGTCAACCTTGAAATAAATGGCCATATCTTCGTCAAAAATTGCTCCATTTCAATTATAAAGGTGTTTTTAGAATTCGCTCGATCTTTGGAACAAAACTGCATTAAAATAATTTGACTTCCGACTCATCTAAGAAAGATATTAAGGGATATTCTTCGATAAATAGAAAATATATGGAAAGCATTAAATAGGGTCTACCTTGGAAAATAAATGGCCATATCTTTCGTCAAAAATTGCCGCCATTTCAATTATAAAGGTGTTTTTAGAATTCACTTGATCTTTGGAACAAAACTGCATTAAAATAATTTGACTTCCGACTCATCTAAGAAAGATATTAAGGGATATTCTTCGATAAATAGAAAATATATGGAAAGCATTAAATAGGGTCTACCTTGAAATAAATGGCCATATCTTCGTCAAAAATTGCCCCATTTCAATTATAAAGGTGTTTTTAGAATTCACTTGATCTTTGGAACAAAACTGCATTAAAATAATTTGACTTCCGACTCATCTAAGAAGATATTAAGGGATATTCTTCGATAAATAGAAAATATATGGAAAGCATTAAATAGGGTCTACCTTGAAATAAATGGCCATATCTTCGTCAAAATTGCCCCATTTCAATTATAAAGGTGTTTTTAGAATTCACTTAATCTTTGGAACAAAACTGCATTAAAATAATTTGACTTCCGACTCATCTAAGAAAGATATTAAGGGATATTCTTCGATAAATAGAAAATATATGGAAAGCATTAAATAGGGTCTACCTTGAAATAAATGGCCATATCTTCGTCAAAAATTGCCCCCATTTCAATTATAAAGGTGTTTTTAGAATTCACTTAATCTTTGGAAACAAAAACTGCATTAAAATAATTTGACTTCCGACTCATCTAAGAAAGATATTAAGGGATATTCTTCGATAAATAGAAAATATATGGAAAGCATTAAATAGGGTCTACCTTGAAATAAATGGCCATATCTTCGTAAAATTGCCCATTTCAATTATAAAGGTGTTTTAAATTCGCTCGATCTTTGGAACAAAACTGCATTAAAATAATTTGACTTCCGACTCATCTAAGAAAGATATTAAGGGATATTCTTCGATAAATAGAAAATATATGGAAAGCATTAAATAGGGTCTACCTTGAAATAAATGGCCATATCTTCGTCAAAAATTGCCCCATTTCGAGTATAAAGGTGTTTTTAGAATTCACTTGATCTTTGGAACAAAACTGCATTAAAATAATTTGACTTCCGGACTCATCTAAGAAAGATATTAAGGGGATTATTCTTCGATAAATAGAAAATATATGGAAAGCATTAAATAGGGTCTACCTTGGAATAAATGGCCATATCTTCGTCTAAAAATTGCCCCACTTCAATTATAAAGGTGTTTTTAGAATTCGCTTAATCTTTGGAACAAAACTGCATTAAAATAATTTGACTTCCGACTCATCTAAGAAAGGTATTAAGGGATATTCTTCGATAAATAGAAAATATATGGAAAGCATTAAATAGGGTCAACCTTGAAATAAATGGCCATATCTTCGTCAAAAATTGTCCCATTTCAATTATAAAGGTGTTTTTAGAATTCACTTGATCTTTGGAACAAAACTGCATTAAAATAATTTGACTTTCGACTCATCTAAGAAAGATATTAAGGGATATTCTTCGATAAATAGAAAATATATGGAAAGCATTAAATAGGGTCTACCTTGAAATAAATGGCCATATCTTCAGTCAAAAATTGCCCCATTTCAATTATAAAGGTGTTTTTGAATTCACTTGATCTTTGGAACAAAACTGCATAAAAATAATTTGACTTCCGACTCATCTAAGAAAGATATTTAAGAGATATTCTTCGATTAATAGAAAATATAAGCCAAACATTAAATAGGGTCAACCTTGAAATAAATGGCCATATCTTTGTCTAAAATTGCCCCATTTCAATTATAAAGGTGTTTTTAGAATTCACTTGATCTTTGGAACAAAACTGCATTAAAATAATTTGACTTCCGACTCATCTAAGAAAGATATTAAGGGATATTCTTCGATAAATAGAAAATATATGGAAAGCATTAAATAGGGTCTACCTTGAAATAAATGGCCATATCTTCGTCAAAAATTGCCCCACTTCAATTATAAAGGTGTTTTTAGAATTCACTTGATCTTTGAAACAAAACTGCATTAAAATAATTTGACTTCCGACTCATCTAAGAAAGATATTAAGGGATATTCTTCGATAAATAGAAAATATATGGAAAGCATTAAATAGGGTCTACCTTGAAATAAATGGCCATATCTTCGTCAAAAATTGCCCCATTTCAATTATAAAGGTGTTTTTAGAATTCACTCGATCTTTGGAACAAAACTGCATTAAAATAATTTGACTTCCGACTCATCTAAGAAAGATATTAAGGGATATTCTTCGATAAATAGAAAATATATGGAAAGCATTAAATAGGGTCTACCTTGAAATAAATGGCCATATCTTCGTCAAAAATTGCCCTATTTCAATTATAAAGGTGTTTTTTAGAAATTCGCTTGATCTTTGGAACAAAACTGCATTAAAATATTTGACTTCCGACTCATCTAAGAAAGATATTAAGGGATATTCTTCGATAAATAGAAAATATATGGAAAGCATTAAATAGGGTCTACCTTGAAATAAATGGCCATATCTTCGTCTAAAATTGCCCCATTTCAATTATAAAGTGTTTTTTAGAATTCGCTTCGATCTTTGGAACAAAACTGCATTAAAATAATTTGACTTCCGACTCATCTAAGAAAGATATTAAGGGATATTCTTCGATAAATAGAAAATATATGGAAAGCATTAAATAGGGTCTACCTTGAAATAAATGGCCATATCTTCGTCAAAAATTGCCCCATTTCAATTATAAAGGTGTTTTTTAGAATTCACTTGATCTTTGGAACAAAACTGCATTAAAATAATTTGACTTCCGACTCATCTAAGAAAGATATTAAGGGATATTCTTCGATAAATAGAAAATATATGGAAAGCATTAAATAGGGTCTACCTTGAAATAAATGGCCATATCTTCGTCAAAAATTGCCCCATTTCAATTATAAAGGTGTTTTTTAGAATTCACTTGATCTTTGGAACAAAACTGCATTAAAATAATTTGACTTCCGACTCATCTAAGAAAGATATTAAGGGATATTCTTCGATAAATAGAAAATATATGGAAAGCATTAAATAGGGGTCTACCTTGAAATAAATGGCCATATCTTCGTCAAAAATTGCCCCATTTCAATTATAAAGGTGTTTTTAGAATTCACTTGATCTTTGGAACAAAACTGCATTAAAATAATTTGACTTCCGACTCATCTAAGAAAGATATTAAGGGATATTCTTCGATAAATAGAAAATATATGGAAAGCATTAAATAGGGTCTACCTTGAAATAAATGGCCATATCTTCGTCAAAAATTGCCCCATTTCAATTATAAAGGTGTTTTTAGAATTCACTTGATCTTTGGAACAAAACTGCATTAAAATAATTTGACTTCCGACTCATCTAAGAAAGATATTAAGGGATATTCTTCGATAAATAGAAAATATATGGAAAGCATTAAATAGGGTCTACCTTGAAATAAATGGCCATATCTTCGTCAAAAATTGCCCCATTTCAATTATAAAGGTGTTTTTAGAATTCACTTGATCTTTGGAACAAAACTGCATTAAAATAATTTGACTTCCGACTCATCTAAGAAAGATATTAAGGGATATTCTTCGATAAATAGAAAATATATGGAAAGCATTAAATAGGGTCTACCTTGAAATAAATGGCCATATCTTCGTCAAAAATTGCCCCATTTCAATTATAAAAGGTGTTTTTAGAATTCACTTGATCTTTGGAACAAAACTGCATTAAAATAATTTGACTTCCGACTCATCTAAGAAAGATATTAAGGGATATTCTTCGATAAATAGAAAATATATGGAAAGCATTAAATAGGGTCTACCTTGAAATAAATGGCCATATCTTCGTCAAAAATTACCCCATTTCAATTATAAAGGTGTTTTTAGAATTCACTTGATCTTTGGAACAAAACTGCATTAAAATAATTTGACTTCCGACTCATCTAAGAAAGATATTAAGGGATATTCTTCGATAAATAGAAAATATATGGAAAGCATTAAATAGGGTCTACCTTGAAATAAATGGCCATATCTTCGTCAAAAATTGCCCCACTTCAATTATAAAGGTGTTTTTAGAATTCGCTTGATCTTTGGAACAAAACTGCATTAAAATAATTTGACTTCCGACTCATCTAAGAAAGATATTAAGGGATATTCTTCGATAAATAGAAAATATATGGAAAGCATTAAATAGGGTCTACCTTGAAATAAATGGCCATATCTTCGTCTAAAATTGCCCCATTTCAATTATAAAGGTGTTTTTAGAATTCACTTGATCTTTGGAACAAAACTGCATTAAAATAATTTGACTTCCGACTCATCTAAGAAAGATATTAAGGGATATTCTTCGATAAATAGAAAATATATGGAAAGCATTAAATAGGGTCTACCTTGAAATAAATGGCCATATCTTCGTCAAAAATTGCCCCATTTCAATTATAAAGGTGTTTTTAGAATTCACTTGATCTTTGGAACAAAACTGCATTAAAATAATTTGACTTCCGACTCATCTAAGAAAGATATTAAGGGATATTCTTCGATAAATAGAAAATATATGGAAAGCATTAAATAGGGTCTACCTTGAAATAAATGGCCATATCTTCGTCAAAAATTGCCCCATTTCAATTATAAAGGTGTTTTTAGAATTCGCTTGATCTTTGGAACAAAACTGCATTAAAATAATTTGACTTCCGACTCATCTAAGAAAGATATTAAGGGATATTCTTCGATAAATAGAAAATATATGGAAAGCATTAAATAGGGTCTACCTTGAAATAAATGGCCATATCTTCGTCAAAAATTGCCCCATTTCAATTATAAAGGTGTTTTTAGAATTCGCTTGATCTTTGGAACAAAACTGCATTAAAAAATAATTTGACTTCCGACTCATCTAAGAAAGATATTAAGGGATATTCTTCGATAAATAGAAAATATATGGAAAGCATTAAATAGGGTCTACCTTGAAATAAATGGCCATATCTTCGTCAAAAATTGCCCCATTTCAATTATAAAGGTGTTTTTAGAATTCACTTGATCTTTGGAACAAAACTGCATTAAAATAATTTGACTTCCGACTCATCTAAGAAAGATATTAAGGGATATTCTTCGATAAATAGAAAATATATGGAAAGCATTAAATAGGGTCTACCTTGAAATAAATGGCCATATCTTCGTCAAAAATTGCCCCACTTCAATTATAAAGGTGTTTTTAGAATTCGCTCTGATCTTTGGAACAAAACTGCATTAAAATAATTTGACTTCCGACTCATCTAAGAAAGATATTAAGGGATATTCTTCGATAAATAGAAAATATATGGAAAGCATTAAATAGGGTCTACCTTGAAATAAATGGCCATATCTTCGTCAAAAATTGCCCCATTTCAATTATAAAGGTGTTTTTTAGAATTCACTTGATCTTTGGAACAAAACTGCATTAAAATAATTTGACTTCCGACTCATCTAAAAAAGATATTAAGGGATATTCTTCGATAAATAGAAAATATATGGAAAGCATTAAATAGGGTCTACCTTGAAATAAATGGCCATATCTTCGTCTAAAATTGCCCCCATTTCAATTATAAAGGTGTTTTTAGAATTCACTTGATCTTTGGAACAAAACTGCATTAAAATAATTTGACTTCCGACTCATCTAAGAAAGATATTAAGGGATATTCTTCGATAAATAGAAAATATATGGAAAGCATTAAATAGGGTCTACCTTGAAATAAATGGCCATATCTTCGTCAAAAATTGCCCCATTTCAATTATAAAGGTGTTTTTAGAATTCACTTGATCTTTGGAACAAAACTGCATTAAAATAATTTGACTTCCGACTCATCTAAGAAAGATATTAAGGGATATTCTTCGATAAATAGAAAATATATGGAAAGCATTAAATAGGGGTCTACCTTTGAAATAAATGGCCATATCTTCGTCAAAAATTGCCCCATTTCAATTATAAAGGTGTTTTTAGAATTCACTTGATCTTTGGAACAAAACTGCATTAAAATAATTTGACTTCCGACTCATCTAAGAAAGATATTAAGGGATATTCTTCGATAAATAGAAAATATATGGAAAGCATTAAATAGGGTCTACCTTGAAATAAATGGCCATATCTTCGTCAAAAATTGCCCCATTTCAATTATAAAGGTGTTTTTAGAATTCACTTGATCTTTGGAACAAAACTGCATTAAAATAATTTGACTTCCGACTCATCTAAGAAAGATATTAAGGGATATTCTTCGATAAATAGAAAATATATGGAAAGCATTAAATAGGGTCTACCTTGAAATAAATGGCCATATCTTCGTCAAAAATTGCCCCATTTCAATTATAAAGGTGTTTTTAGAATTCACTTGATCTTTGGAACAAAACTGCATTAAAATAATTTGACTTCCGACTCATCTAAGAAAGATATTAAGGGATATTCTTCGATAAATAGAAAATATATGGAAAGCATTAAATAGGGTCTACCTTGAAATAAATGGCCATATCTTCGTCAAAAATTGCCCCATTTCAATTATAAAGGTGTTTTTAGAATTCACTCGATCTTTGGAACAAAACTGCATTAAAATAATTTGACTTCCGACTCATCTAAGAAAGATATTAAGGGATATTCTTCGATAAATAGAAAATATATGGAAAGCATTAAATAGGGTCTACCTTGAAATAAATGGCCATATCTTCGTCAAAAATTGCCCCATTTCAATTATAAAGGTGTTTTTAGAATTCACTTGATCTTTGGAACAAAACTGCATTAAAATAATTTGACTTCCGACTCATCTAAGAAAGATATTAAGGGATATTCTTCGATAAATAGAAAATATATGGAAAGCATTAAATAGGGTCTACCTTGAAATAAATGGCCATATCTTCGTCAAAAATTGCCCCATTTCAATTATAAAGGTGTTTTTAGAATTCACTTGATCTTTGGAACAAAACTGCATTAAAATAATTTGACTTCCGACTCATCTAAGAAAGATATTAAGGGATATTCTTCGATAAATAGAAAATATATGGAAAGCATTAAATAGGGTCTACCTTGAAATAAATGGCCATATCTTCGTCAAAAATTGCCCCATTTCAATTATAAAGGTGTTTTTAGAATTCACTCGATCTTTGGAACAAAACTGCATTAAAATAATTTGACTTCCGACTCATCTAAGAAAGATATTAAGGGATATTCTTCGATAAATAGAAAATATATGGAAAGCATTAAATAGGGTCTACCTTGAAATAAATGGCCATATCTTCGTCAAAAATTGCCCCATTTCAATTATAAAGGTGTTTTTAGAATTCACTTGATCTTTGGAACAAAACTGCATTAAAATAATTTGACTTCCGACTCATCTAAGAAAGATATTAAGGGATATTCTTCGATAAATAGAAAATATATGGAAAGCATTAAATAGGGTCTACCTTGAAATAAATGGCCATATCTTCGTCAAAAATTGCCCCATTTCAATTATAAAGGTGTTTTTAGAATTCACTCGATCTTTGGAACAAAACTGCATTAAAATAATTTGACTTCCGACTCATCTAAGAAAAGATATTAAGGGATATTCTTCGATAAATAGAAAATATATGGAAAGCATTAAATAGGGTCTACCTTGAAATAAATGGCCATATCTTCGTCAAAAATTGCCCCATTTCAATTATAAAGGTGTTTTTTAGAATTCACTTGATCTTTGGAACAAAACTGCATTAAAATAATTTGACTTCCGACTCATCTAAGAAAGATATTAAGGGATATTCTTCGATAAATAGAAAATATATGGAAAGCATTAAATAGGGTCTACCTTGAAATAAATGGCCATATCTTCGTCAAAAATTGCCCCATTTCAATTATAAAGGTGTTTTTAGAATTCACTCGATCTTTGGAACAAAACTGCATTAAAATAATTTGACTTCCGACTCATCTAAGAAAGATATTAAGGGATATTCTTCGATAAATAGAAAATATATGGAAAGCATTAAATAGGGTCTACCTTGAAATAAATGGCCATATCTTCGTCAAAAATTGCCCCATTTCAATTATAAAGGTGTTTTTAGAATTCACTCGATCTTTGGAACAAAACTGCATTAAAATAATTTGACTTCCGACTCATCTAAGAAAAGATATTAAGGGATATTCTTCGATAAATAGAAAATATATGGAAAGCATTAAATAGGGTCTACCTTGAAATAAATGGCCATATCTTCGTCAAAAATTGCCCCATTTCAATTATAAAGGTGTTTTTAGAATTCACTCAATCTTTGGAACAAAACTGCATTAAAATAATTTGACTTCCGACTCATCTAAGAAAGATATTAAGGGATATTCTTCGATAAATAGAAAATATATGGAAAGCATTAAATAGGGTCTACCTTGAAATAAATGGCCATATCTTCGTCAAAAATTGCCCCATTTCAATTATAAAGGTGTTTTTAGAATTCACTTGATCTTTGGAACAAAACTGCATTAAAATAATTTGACTTCCGACTCATCTAAGAAAGATATTAAGGGATATTCTTCGATAAATAGAAAATATATGGAAAGCATTAAATAGGGTCTACCTTGAAATAAATGGCCATATCTTCGTCAAAAATTGCCCCATTTCAATTATAAAGGTGTTTTTAGAATTCACTTGATCTTTGGAACAAAACTGCATTAAAATAATTTGACTTCCGACTCATCTAAGAAAGATATTAAGGGATATTCTTCGATAAATAGAAAATATATGGAAAGCATTAAATAGGGTCTACCTTGAAATAAATGGCCATATCTTCGTCAAAAATTGCCCCATTTCAATTATAAAGGTGTTTTTAGAATTCGCTCGATCTTTGGAACAAAACTGCATTAAAATAATTTGACTTCCGACTCATCTAAGAAAGATATTAAGGGATATTCTTCGATAAATAGAAAATATATGGAAAGCATTAAATAGGGTCTACCTTGAAATAAATGGCCATATCTTCGTCAAAAATTGCCCCATTTCAATTATAAAGGTGTTTTTAGAATTCACTTGATCTTTGGAACAAAACTGCATTAAAATAATTTGACTTCCGACTCATCTAAGAAAGATATTAAGGGATATTCTTCGATAAATAGAAAATATATGGAAAGCATTAAATAGGGTCTACCTTGAAATAAATGGCCATATCTTCGTCAAAAATTGCCCCATTTCAATTATAAAGGTGTTTTTAGAATTCACTTGATCTTTGAAACAAAACTGCATTAAAATAATTTGACTTCCGACTCATCTAAGAAAGATATTAAGGGATATTCTTCGATAAATAGAAAATATATGGAAAGCATTAAATAGGGGTCTACCTTGAAATAAATGGCCATATCTTCGTCAAAAATTGCCCCACTTCAATTATAAAGGTGTTTTTAGAATTCACTTGATCTTTGGAACAAAACTGCATTAAAATAATTTGACTTCCGACTCATCTAAGAAAGATATTAAGGGATATTCTTCGATAAATAGAAAATATATGGAAAGCATTAAATAGGGTCTACCTTGAAATAAATGGCCATATCTTCGTCAAAAATTGCCCCATTTCAATTATAAAGGTGTTTTTTAGAATTCACTTGATCTTTGGAACAAAACTGCATTAAAATAATTTGACTTCCGACTCATCTAAGAAAGATATTAAGGGATATTCTTCGATAAATAGAAAATATATGGAAAGCATTAAATAGTGTCTACCTTGAAATAAATGGCCATATCTTCGTCAAAAATTGCCCCACTTCAATTATAAAGGTGTTTTTAGAATTCGCTTAATCTTTGGAAACAAAACTGCATTAAAATAATTTGACTTCCGACTCATCTAAGAAAGATATTAAGGGATATTCTTCGATAAATAGAAAATATATGGAAAGCATTAAATGGGGTCTACCTTGAAATAAATGGCCATATCTTCGTCAAAAATTGCTCCATTTCAATTATAAAGGTGTTTTTAGAATTCACTTGATCTTTGGAACAAAACTGCATTAAAATAATTTGACTTCCGACTCATCTAAAAAAGATATTAAGGGATATTCTTCGATAAATAGAAAATATATGGAAAGCATTAAATAGGGGTCTACCTTGAAATAAATGGCCATATCTTCGTCAAAAATTGCCCCATTTCAATTATAAAAGGTGTTTCTAAAATTCACTTGATCTTTGGAACAAAACTGCATTAAAAGAATTTGACTTCCGACTCATCTAAAAAGATATTAAGGGATATTCTTCGATAAATAGAAAATATATGGAAAGCATTAAATAGGGTCTACCTTGAAATAAATGGCCATATCTTCGTCAAAAATTGCCCCATTTCAATTATAAAGGTGTTTTTAGAATTCACTCCTGATCTTTGGAACAAAACTGCATTAAAATAATTTGACTTCCGACTCATCTAAGAAAGATATTAAGGGATATTCTTCGATAAATAGAAAATATATGGAAAGCATTAAATAGGGTCTACCTTGAAATAAATGGCCATATCTTCGTCCAAAATTGCCCCACTTCAATTATAAAGGTGTTTTTAGAATTCGCTTGATCTTTGGAACAAAACTGCATTAAAATAATTTGACTTCCGACTCATCTAAGAAAGATATTAAGGGATATTCTTCGATAAATAGAAAATATATGGAAAGCATTAAATAGGGTCTACCTTGAAATAAATGGCCATATCTTCGTCAAAAATTGCCCCATTTCAATTATAAAGGTGTTTTTAGAATTCACTTGATCTTTGGAACAAAACTGCATTAAAATAATTTGACTTCCGACTCATCTAAGAAAGATATTAAGGGATATTCTTCGATAAATAGAAAATATATGGGAAAGCATTAAATAGGGTCTACCTTGAAATAAATGGCCATATCTTCATCTAAAATTGCCCAATTTCAATTATAAAGGTGTTTTAGAATTCACTTGATCTTTGGAGACAAAACTCAGCAAGTAAAATAATTTGACCTTCCGACTCATCCAAGAAAGATATTAAGGGATATTCTTCGATAAATAGAAAATATATGGAAAGCATTAAATAGGGTCTACCTTGAAATAAATGGCCATATCTTCATCTAAAATTGCTCAATTTCAATTATAAAGGTGTTTAGAATTCACTTGATCTTTGGAAGAAAACTGCATTAAAATAATTTGACTTCCGACTCATCTAAGAAAGATATTAAGGGATATTTTCGATAAATAGAAAATATATGGGAAGAGAAAGCATTAAATAGGGTCTACCTTGAATTAAATAGCCATATCTTCGTCAAAAATTGCCCCACTTCAATTAAAGGTGGTTTAGAATTCGCTTAACCTTTGGAACAAAACTGCATTAAAATAACTTGACTTCCGACTCATCTAAGAAAGATATTAAGGGATATTCTTCGATAAATAGAAAATATATGGAAAAGCATTAAATAGGGTCTACCTTGAAATAAAGCCAGTATCTCTTCGTCCGAAATTTCCTACATTCAATTATAAAGGTGTTTTTAGAATTCACTCGATCTTTGGAACAAAACTGCATTAAAAATAATTTGACTTCCGACTCATCTAAGAAAGATATTAAGGGATGAATATTCGGTAAATAGAAAATATATGGAAAGCATTAAATAGTGTCTACCTTGAAATAAATGGCCATATCTTCATCTAAGAATTGCCCCACTTCAATTTTAAAGGTGTTTAGAATTCGCTTAATCTTTGAAACAAAACTGCATTAAAATAATTTGACTTCCGACTCATCTAAAAAAGATATTAAGAGTATTCTTCCGATAAATAGAAAATATATGGAAAGCATTAAATAGGGTCTACCTTGAAATAAATGGCCATATCTTCATCTTAAATTGCCCCATTTCAATTATAAAGGTGTTTTTAGAATTCACTTGATCTTTGAAACAAAACTGCATTAAATAATTTGACTTCCGACTCATCTAGAAAAAATATTAAAGGGATATTCTTCGATAAATAGAAAATATATGGAAAGCATTAAATAGGGTCTACCTTGGAAATAAATGGCCATATCTTCGTTAAAAATTGCCCCATTTCAATTATAAAGGTGTTTTAGAATTCGCTCGATCTTTGGAACAAAACTGCATTAAAATAATTTGACTTCCGACTAATCTAAGAAAGATATTAAGGGATATTCTTCGATAAATAGAAAATATATGGAAAGCATTAAATAGGGTCTACCTTGAAATAAATGGCCATATCTTCGTCAAAAAATTGCCTTATTTCAATTATAAGGTGTTTTTAGAATTCGCTTAATCTTTAAAACAAAACTGCATTAAAATAATTTGACTTCCGACTCATCTAAGAAAGATATTAAGGGATATTCTTCGATAAATAGAAAATATATGGAAAGCATTAAATAGGGTCAACCTTGAAATAAATGGCCATATCTTCGTCAAAAATTTCCCCATTTCAATTATAAAGGTGTTTTAGAATTCGCTCGATCTTT
>NW_025062973.1:0-85486 GCF_018153295.1 Drosophila grimshawi
AAGTCAAATTATTTTGATGCAGTTTTTGTTCCAAAGATTGAGGAATTCTAAAACACCTTTATAATTGAAGTGGGGCAATTTTTGACGAAGATATGGCTATTTATTTCCAAGGTAGACCCTATTTAATGCTTTCCGTATATTTTTCTATTTATCGAAGAATATCCCTTAATATCTTTTTTTAGATGAGTCGGAAGTCAAATTATTTTAATGCAGTTTTGTTTCAAAGATCAAGCAAATTCTAAAAACACCTTTATAATTGAAGTGGGGCAATTTTTGACGAAGATATGGACATTTATTTCAAGGTAGACCCTATTTAATGCTTTCCATATATTTTCTATTTATCGAAGAATATCCCTTAATATCTTTCTTAGATGAGTCGGAAGTCAAATTATTTTAATGCAGTTTTGTTCCAAAGATCAAGCGATTTATAAAAACACCTTTAAAATTGAAATGGGGCAATTTTTGACGAAGATATGGCCATTTATTTCAAGGTAGACACTATTTAATGCTTTCCATATATTTTCTATTTATCAAAGAATATCCCTTAATATCTTTCTTAGATGAGTCGGAAGTCAAATTATTTTAATGCAGTTTTGTTCCAAAGATCAAGTGAATTCTAAAAACACCTTTATAATTGAAATGGGGCAATTTTTGACGAAGATATGGCCATTTATTTCAAGGTAGACCCTATTTAATGCTTTCCATATATTTTCTATTTATCGAAGAATATCCCTTAATATCTTTCTTAGATGAGTCGTAAGTCAAATTATTTTGATGCAGTTTTTGTTCCAAAGATTGAGTGAATCCTAAAAACACCTTTATAATTGAAGTGGGGCAATTTTTGACGAAGATATGGCTATTTATTTCAAGGTAGACCCTATTTAATGCTTTCCGTATATTTTCTATTTATCGAAGAATATCCCTTAATATCTTTTTTAGATGAGTCGGAAGTCAAATTATTTTAATGCAGTTTTGTTTCAAAGATTAAGCGAAATCTAAAAACACCTTTATAATTGAAGTGGGGCAATTTTTGACGAAGATATGGACATTTATTTCAAGGTAGACCCTATTTAATGCTTTCCATATATTTTCTATTTATCGAAGAATATCCCTTAATATCTTTCTTAGATGAGTCGGAAGTCAAATTATTTTAATGCAGTTTTGTTCCAAAGATCAAGTGAATTTTAAAAACACCTTTATAATTGAAATGGGCCAATTTTTGACGAAGATATGGCCATTTATTTCAAGGTAGACCCCATTTAATGCTTTCCATATATTTTCTATTTATCGAAGAATATCCCTTAATATCTTTCTTAGATGAGTCGTAAGTCAAATTATTTTGATGCAGTTTTGTTCCAAAGATTGAGTGAATTCTAAAAACACCTTTATAATTGAAGTGGGGCAATTTTTGACGAAGATATGGCTATTTATTTCAAGGTAGACCCTATTTAATGCGTTCCGTATATTTTCTATTTATCGAAGAATATCCCTTAATATCTTTTTTAGATGAGTCGGAAGTCAAATTATTTTAATGCAGTTTTGTTTCAAAGATTAAGCGAATTCTAAAACACCTTTATAATTGAAGTGGGGCAATTTTTGACGAAGATATGGCCATTTATTTCAAGGTAGACCCTATTTAATGCTTTCCATATATTTTCTATTTATCAAAGAATATCCCTTAATATCTTTCTTAGATGAGTCGGAAGTCAAATTATTTTAATGCAGTTTTGTTCCAAAGATCAAGCGAATTCTAAAAACACCTTTATAATTGAAATGGGGCAATTTTTGACGAAGATATGGCCATTTATTTCAAGGTAGACCCTATTTAATGCTTTCCATATATTTTCTATTTATCGAAGAATATCCCTTAATATCTTTCTTAGATGAGTCGGAAGTCAAATTATTTTAATGCAGGTTTGTTCCAAAGATCAAGCGATTTCTAAAAACACCTTTAAAATTGAAATGGGGCAATTTTTGACGAAGATATGGCCATTTATTTCAAGGTAGACACTATTTAATGCTTTCCATATATTTTCTATTTATCAAAGAATATCCCTTAATATCTTTCTTAGATGAGTCGGAAGTCAAATTATTTTAATGCAGTTTTGTTCCAAAGATCAAGTGAATTCTAAAAACACCTTTATAATTGAAATGGGGCAATTTTTGACGAAGATATGGCCATTTATTTCAAGGTAGACCCTATTTAATGCTTTCCATATATTTTCTATTTATCGAAGAATATCCCTTAATATCTTTCTTAGATGAGTCGTAAGTCAAATTATTTTGATGCAGTTTTTGTTCCAAAGATTGAGTGAATTCTAAAAACACCTTTATAATTGAAGTGGGGCAATTTTTGACGAAGATATGGCTATTTATTTCAAGGTAGACCCTATTTAATGCTTTCCGTATATTTTCTATTTATCGAAGAATATCCCTTAATATCTTTTTTAGATGAGTCGGAAGTCAAATTATTTTAATGCAGTTTTGTTTCAAAGATTAAGCGAATTCTAAAAACACCTTTATAATTGAAGTGGGGCAATTTTTGACGAAGATATGGACATTTATTTCAAGGTAGACCCTATTTAATGCTTTCCATATATTTTCTATTTATCAAAGAATATCCCTTAATATCTTTCTTAGATGAGTCGGAAGTCAAATTATTTTAATGCAGTTTTGTTCCAAAGATCAAGTGAATTCTAAAAACACCTTTATAATTGAAATGGGGCAATTTTTGATGAAGATATGGCCATTTATTTCAAGGTTGACCCTATTTAATGCTCTCCATATATTTTCTATTTATCAAAGAATATCCCTTAATATCTTTCTTAGATGAGTCGGAAGTCAAATTATTTTAATGCAGTTTTGTTTCAAAGATTAAGCGAATTCTAAAAAACACCTTTATAATTGAAGTGGGGCAATTTTTGACGAAGATATGGCCATTTATTTCAAGGTAGACCCTATTTAATGCTTTCCGTATATTTTCTATTTATCGAAGAATATCCCTTAATATCTTTTTTAGATGAGTCGGTAGTCAAATTATTTTAATGCAGTTTTGTTCCAAAGATCAAGTGAATTCTAAAAACACCTTTATAATTGAAATGGGGCAATTTTTGACGAAGATATGGCCATTTATTTCAAGGTAGACCCTATTTAATGCTTTCCATATATTTTCTATTTATCGAAGAATATCCCTTAATATCTTTCTTAGATGAGTCGGAATTCAAATTATTTTAATGCAGTTTTGTACTTAAGATGAAGCGAATTCTATAAACACCTTTATAATTGAAATTGGGCAACTTTAGATGAAGATATGGCCATTTATTTCAAGGTAGACCCTATTTAATGATTTCCATATATTTTCTATTTATCGAAGAATATCCCTTAATATCTTTCTTAGATGAGTCGGAAGTCAAATTATTTTAATGCAGTTTTGTTTCAAAGATCAAGTGAATTCTAAAAACACCTTTATAATTGAAATGGGGCAATTTTTGACGAAGATATGGCCATTTATTTCAAGGTAGACCCTATTTAATGCTTTCCATATATTTTCTATTTATCGAAGAATATCCCTTAATATCTTTCTTAGATTAGTCGGAAGTCAAATTATTTTAATGCAGTTTTGTTCCAAAGATCAAGTGAATTCTAAAAACACCTTTATAATTGAAATGGGGCAATTTTTGACGAAGATATGGCCATTTATTTCAAGGTAGACCCTATTTAATGCTTTCCATATATTTTCTATTTATCGAAGAATATCCCTTAATATCTTTCTTAGATGAGTCGGAAGTCAAATTATTTTAATGCAGTTTTTTTTCAAAGATCAAGTGAATTCTAAAAACACCTTTATAATTGAAGTGGGGCAATTTTTGACGAAGATATGGCTATTTATTTCAAGGTAGACCCTATTTAATGCTTTCCATATATTTTCTATTTATCAAAGAATATCCCTTAATATCTTTCTTAGATGAGTCGGAAGTCAAATTATTTTAATGCAGTTTTGTTCCAAAGATCAAGTGAATTCTAAAAACACCTTTATAATTGAAATGGGGCAATTTTTGATGAAGATATGGCCATTTATTTCAAGGTTGACCCTATTTAATGCTCTCCATATATTTTCTATTTATCAAAGAATATCCCTTAATATCTTTCTTAGATGAGTCGGAAGTCAAATTATTTTAATGCAGTTTTGTTTCAAAGATTAAGCGAATTCTAAAAACACCCTTATAATTGAAATGGGGCAATTTTTGACGAAGATATGGCCATTTATTTCAAGGTAGACCCTATTTAATGCTTTCCATATATTTTCTATTTATCGAAGAATATCCCCTCAATCTCTTTATTGATTGTGTCGCAAGTCAACTTATTTTAATGCAGTTTTGTTCCTATAGATCATAGTGATTTCTAAAAACACCTTTATAATAGAAGTGGGGCAATTTTTGACGAAGATATGGCCATTTATTTCAAGGTAGACCCTATTTAATGCTTTCCATATATTTTCTATTTATCGAAGAATATCCCTTAATATCTTTCTTAGATGAGTCAGAAGTCAAATTATTTTAATGCAGTTTTTTTCCAAAGATCAAGTGAATTCTAAAAACACCTTTATAATTGAAGTGGGGCAATTTTTGACGAAGATATGGCTATTTATTTCAAGGTAGACCCTATTTAATGCTTTCCATATATTTTCTATTTATCAAAGAATATCCCTTAATATCTTTCTTAGATGAGTCGGAAGTCAAATTATTTTAATGCAGTTTTGTTTCAAAGATCAAGCAAATTCTAAAAACACCTTTATAATTGAAGTGGGGCAATTTTTGACGAAGATATGGCCACTTATTTCAAGGTAGACCCTATTTAATGCTTTCAATATATTTTCTATTTATCGAATATCCCTTAATATCTTTCTTAGATGAGTCGGAAGTCAAATTATTTTAATGCAGTTTTGTTCCAAAGATCGAGTGAATTCTAAAACACCTTTATAATTGAAATGGGGCAATTTTTGACGAAGATATGGCCATTTATTTCAAGGTAGACCCTATTTAATGCTTTCCATATATTTTCTATTTATCAAAGAATATCCCTTAATATCTTTCTTAGATGAGTCGGAAGTCAAATTGTTTTAATGCAGTTTTGTTTCAAAGATCAGATGAATTCTAAAAACACCTTTATAATTGAAATGGGCCAATTTTTGACGAAGATATGGCCATTTATTTCAAGGTAGACCCTATTTAATGCTTTCCATATATTTTCTATTTATCGAAGAATATCCCTTAATATCTTTCTTAGATGAGTTGGAAGTCAAATTATTTTAACGCAGTTTTATTCCAAAGATCAAGCGAATTCTAAGAACACCTTTATAATTGAAATGGGGCAATTTTTGACGAAGATATGGCCATTTATTTCAAGGTAGACCCTATTTAATGCTTTCCATATATTTTCTATTTATCGAAGAATATCCCTTAATATCTTTTTTAGATGAGTCGGAAGTCAAATTATTTTAATGCAGTTTTGTTCCAAAGATCAAGTGAATTCTAAAAACACCTTTATAATTGAAATGGGGCAATTTTAGATGAAGATATGGCCATTTATTTCAAGGTAGACCCTATTTAATGCTTTCCATATATTTTCTATTTATCGAAGAATATCCCTTAATATCTTTCTTAGATGAGTCGGAAGTCAAATTATTTTAATGCAGTTTTGTTCCAAAGATCAAGTGAATTCTAAAAACACCTTTATAATTGAAATGGGGCAATTTTTGACGAAGATATGGCCATTTATTTCAAGGTAGACCCTATTTAATGCTTTCCGTATATTTTCTATTTATCGAAGAATATCCCTTAATATCTTTTTTAGATGAGTCGGAAGTCAAATTATTTTAATGCAGTTTTGTTTCAAAGATTAAGCGAATTCTAAAAACAGCTTTATAATTGAAGTGGGGCAATTTTTGACGAAGATATGGCCATTTATTTCAAGGTAGACCCTATTTAATGCTTTCAATATATTTTCTATTTATCGAAGAATATCCCTTAATATCTTTCTTAGATGAGTCGGAAGTCAAATTATTTTAATGCAGTTTTGTTCCAAAGATCAAGTGAATTCTAAAAACACCTTTATAATTGAAATGGGGCAATTTTTGATGAAGATATGGCCATTTATTTCAAGGTTGACCCTATTTAATGCTCTCCATATATTTTCTATTTATCAAAGAATATCCCTTAATATCTTTCTTAGATGAGTCGGAAGTCAAATTATTTTAATGCAGTTTTGTTTCAAAGATTAAGCGAATTCTAAAAACACCTTTATAATTGAAGTGGGGCAATTTTTGACGAAGATATGGCCATTTATTTCAAGGTAGACCCTATTTAATGCTTTCCGTATATTTTCTATTTATCGAAGAATATCCCTTAATATCTTTTTTAGATGAGTCGGTAGTCAAATTATTTTAATGCAGTTTTGTTCCAAAGATCAAGTGAATTCTAAAAACACCTTTATAATTGAAATGGGGCAATTTTTGACGAAGATATGGCCATTTATTTCAAGGTAGACCCTATTTAATGCTTTCCATATATTTTCTATTTATCGAAGAATATCCCTTAATATCTTTCTTAGATGAGTCGGAATTCAAATTATTTTAATGCAGTTTTGTACTTTAGATGAAGCGAATTCTATAAACACCTTTATAATTGAAATTGGGCAACTTTAGATGAAGATATGGCCATTTATTTCAAGGTAGACCCTATTTAATGATTTCCATATATTTTCTATTTATCGAAGAATATCCCTTAATATCTTTCTTAGATGAGTCGGAAGTCAAATTATTTTAATGCAGTTTTGTTTCAAAGATTAAGCGAATTCTAAAAACACCTTTATAATTGAAGTGGGGCAATTTTTGACGAAGATATGGCCATTTATTTCAAGGTAGACCCTATTTAATGCTTTCCATATATTTTCTATTTATCGAAGAATATCCCTTAATATCTTTCTTAGATGAGTCGTAAGTCAAATTATTTTGATGCAGTTTTGTTCCAAAGATTGAGTGAATTCTAAAAACACCTTTATAATTGAAGTGGGGCAATTTTTGACGAAGATATGGCTATTTATTTCAAGGTAGACCCTATTTAATGCTTTCCGTATATTTTCTATTTATCGAAGAATATCCCTTAATATCTTTTTTAGATGAGTCGGAAGTCAAATTATTTTAATGCAGTTTTGTTTCAAAGATTAAGCGAATTCTAAAAACACCTTTATAATTGAAGTGGGGCAATTTTTGACGAAGATATGGACATTTATTTCAAGGTAGACCCTATTTAATGCTTTCCATATATTTTCTATTTATCAAAGAATATCCCTTAATATCTTTCTTAGATGAGTCGGAAGTCAAATTATTTTAATGCAGTTTTGTTCCAAAGATCAAGTGAATTCTAAAAACACCTTTATAATTGAAATGGGGCAATTTTTGATGAAGATATGGCCATTTATTTCAAGGTTGACCCTATTTAATGCTCTCCATATATTTTCTATTTATCAAAGAATATCCCTTAATATCTTTCTTAGATGAGTCGGAAGTCAAATTATTTTAATGCAGTTTTGTTTCAAAGATTAAGCGAATTCTAAAAACACCTTTATAATTGAAGTGGGGCAATTTTTGACGAAGATATGGCCATTTATTTCAAGGTAGACCCTATTTAATGCTTTCCGTATATTTTCTATTTATCGAAGAATATCCCTTAATATCTTTTTTAGATGAGTCGGTAGTCAAATTATTTTAATGCAGTTTTGTTCCAAAGATCAAGTGAATTCTAAAAACACCTTTATAATTGAAATGGGGCAATTTTTGACGAAGATATGGCCATTTATTTCAAGGTAGACCCTATTTAATGCTTTCCATATATTTTCTATTTATCGAAGAATATCCCTTAATATCTTTCTTAGATGAGTCGGAATTCAAATTATTTTAATGCAGTTTTGTACTTAAGATGAAGCGAATTCTATAAACACCTATATAATTGAAATTTGGCAACTTTAGATGAAGATATGGCCATTTATTTCAAGGTAGACCCTATTTAATGATTTCCATATATTTTCTATTTATCGAAGAATATCCCTTAATATCTTTCTTAGATGAGTCGGAAGTCAAATTATTTTAATGCAGTTTTGTTTCAAAGATCAAGTGAATTCTAAAAACACCTTTATAATTGAAATGGGGCAATTTTTGACGAAGATATGGCCATTTATTTCAAGGTAGACCCTATTTAATGCTTTCCATATATTTTCTATTTATCGAAGAATATCCCTTAATATCTTTCTTAGATTAGTCGGAAGTCAAATTATTTTAATGCAGTTTTGTTCCAAAGATCAAGTGAATTCTAAAAACACCTTTATAATTGAAATGGGGCAATTTTTGACGAAGATATGGCCATTTATTTCAAGGTAGACCCTATTTAATGCTTTCCATATATTTTCTATTTATCGAAGAATATCCCTTAATATCTTTCTTAGATGAGTCGGAAGTCAAATTATTTTAATGCAGTTTTGTTTCAAAGATCAAGTGAATTCTAAAAACACCTTTATAATTGAAATGGGGCAATTTTTGACGAAGATATGGCTATTTATTTCAAGGTAGACCCTATTTAATGCTTTCCATATATTTTCTATTTATCAAAGAATATCCCTTAATATCTTTTTTTCGATGAGTCGGAAGTCAAATTATTTTAATGCAGTTTTGTTTCAAAGACTAAGCGAATTCTAAAAACACCTTTATAATTGAAATGGGCCAATTTTTGACGAAGATATGGCCATTTATTTCAAGGTAGACCCTATTTAATGCTTTCCATATATTTTCTATTTATCGAAGAATATCCCTTAATATCTTTCTTAGATGAGTCGGAAGTCAAATTATTTTAATGCAGTTTTGTTCCAAAGATCGAGTGAATTCTAAAAACACCTTTATAATTGAAATGGGGCAATTTTTGACGAAGATATGGCCATTTACTTCAAGGTAGACCCTATTTAATGCTTTCCATATATTTTCTATTTATCAAAGAATATCCCTTAATATCTTTCTTAGATGAGTCGGAAGTCAAATTGTTTTAATGCAGTTTTGTTTCAAAGATCAGATGAATTCTAAAAACACCTTTATAATTGAAGTGGGGCAATTTTTGACGAAGATATGGCTATTTATTTCAAGGTAGACCCTATTTAATGCTTTCCGTATATTTTCTGTTTATCGAAGAATACCCCTTAATATCTTTTTTAGATGCGTCGGAAGTCAAATTATTTTAATGCAGTTTTGTTTCAAAGATTAAGCGAATTCTAAAAACACCTTTATAATTGAAGTGGGGCAATTTTTGACGAAGATATGGCCATTTATTTCAAGGTAGACCCTATTTAATGCTTTCCATATATTTTCTATTTATCGAATATCCCTTAATATCTTTCTTAGATGAGTCGGAAGTCAAATTATTTTAATGCAGTTTTGTTCCAAAGATCAAGTGAATTCTAAAAACACCTTTATAATTGAAATGGGGCAATTTTTGATGAAGATATGGCCATTTATTTCAAGGTTGACCCTATTTAATGCTCTCCATATATTTTCTATTTATCAAAGAATATCCCTTAATATCTTTCTTAGATGAGTCGGAAGTCAAATTATTTTAATGCAGTTTTGTTTCAAAGATTAAGCGAATTCTAAAAACACCTTTATAATTGAAGTGGGGCAATTTTTGACGAAGATATGGCCATTTATTTCAAGGTAGACCCTATTTAATGCGTTCCGTATATTTTCTATTTATCGAAGCATATCCCTTAATATCTTTTTTAAATGAGTCGGTAGTCAAATTATTTTAATGCAGTTTTGTTCCAAAGATCAAGTGAATTCTAAAAACACCTTTATAATTGAAATGGGGCAATTTTTGACGAAGATATGGCCATTTATTTCAAGGTAGACCCTATTTAATGCTTTCCATATATTTTCTATTTATCGAAGAATATCCCTTAATATCTTTCTTAGATGAGTCGGAATTCAAATTATTTTAATGCAGTTTTGTACTTAAGATGAAGCGAATTCTATAAACACCTTTATAATTGAAATTGGGCAACTTTAGATGAAGATATGGCCATTTATTTCAAGGTAGACCCTATTTAATGATTTCCATATATTTTCTATTTATCGAATATCCCTTAATATCTTTCTTAGATGAGTCGGAAGTCAAATTATTTTAATGCAGTTTTGTTCCAAAGATCAAGTGAATTCTAAAAACACCTTTATAATTGAAATGGGGCAATTTTTGACGAAGATATGGCCATTTATTTCAAGGTAGACCCTATTTAATGCTTTCCATATATTTTCTATTTATCGAAGAATATCCCTTAATATCTTTCTTAGATTAGTCGGAAGTCAAATTATTTTAATGCAGTTTTGTTCCAAAGATCAAGTGAATTCTAAAAACACCTTTATAATTGAAATGGGGCAATTTTTGACGAAGATATGGCCATTTATTTCAAGGTAGACCCTATTTAATGCTTTCCATATATTTTCTATTTATCGAAGAATATCCCTTAATATCTTTCTTAGATGAGTCAGAAGTCAAATTATTTTAATGCAGTTTTTTTCCAAAGATCAAGTGAATTCTAAAAACACCTTTATAATTGAAGTGGGGCAATTTTTGACGAAGATATGGCTATTTATTTCAAGGTAGACCCTATTTAATGCTTTCCATATATTTTCTATTTATCAAAGAATATCCCTTAATATCTTTTTTCGATGAGTCGGAAGTCAAATTATTTTAATGCAGTTTTGTTTCAAAGACTAAGCGAATTCTAAAAACACCTTTATAATTGAAGTGGGGCAATTTTTGACGAAGATATGGCCACTTATTTCAAGGTAGACCCTATTTAATGCTTTCAATATATTTTCTATTTATCGAATATCCCTTAATATCTTTCTTAGATGAGTCGGAAGTCAAATTATTTTAATGCAGTTTTGTTCCAAAGATCGAGTGAATTCTAAAAACACCTTTATAATTGAAATGGGGCAATTTTTGACGAAGATATGGCCATTTATTTCAAGGTAGACCCTATTTAATGCTTTCCATATATTTTCTATTTATCAAAGAATATCCCTTAATATCTTTCTTAGATGAGTCGGAAGTCAAATTGTTTTAATGCAGTTTTGTTTCAAAGATCAGATGAATTCTAAAAACACCTTTATAATTGAAATGGGCCAATTTTTGACGAAGATATGGCCATTTATTTCAAGGTAGACCCTATTTAATGCTTTCCATATATTTTCTATTTATCGAAGAATATCCCTTAATATCTTTCTTAGATGAGTTGGAAGTCAAATTATTTTAACGCAGTTTTATTCCAAAGATCAAGCGAATTCTAAGAACACCTTTATAATTGAAATGGGGCAATTTTTGACGAAGATATGGCCATTTATTTCAAGGTAGACCCTATTTAATGCTTTCCATATATTTTCTATTTATCGAAGAATATCCCTTAATATCTTTCTTAGATGAGTCGGAAGTCAAATTATTTTAATGCAGTTTTGTTCCAAAGATCAAGTGAATTCTAAAAACACCTTTATAATTGAAATGGGGCAATTTTAGATGAAGATATGGCCATTTATTTCAAGGTAGACCCTATTTAATGCTTTCCATATATTTTCTATTTATCGAAGAATATCCCTTAATATCTTTCTTAGATGAGTCGGAAGTCAAATTATTTTAATGCAGTTTTGTTCCAAAGATCAAGTGAATTCTAAAAACACTTTTATAATTGAAGTGGGGCATTTTTTGACGAAGATATGGTTATTCACTTAAAGGTAGACCCTATTTAATGCTTTCCATATATTTTCTATTTATCGAAGAATATCCCTTAATATCTTTCTTAGATGAGTCGGAAGTCAAATTATTTTAATGCAGTTTTGTTTCGAAGATCAAGTGAATTCTAAAAACACCTTTATAATTGAAATGGGGCAATTTTTGACGAAGATATGGCCATTTATTTCAAGGTTGACCCTATTTAATGCTTTCCACATATTTTCTATTTATCGAAGAATATCCCTTAATATCTGTCTTAGATGAGTCGGAAGTCAAATTATTTTAATGCAGTTTTATTTCAAAGATTAAGCGAATTCTAAAAACACCTTTATAATTGAAGTGGTGCAATTTTTGACGAAGATATGGCCATTTATTTCAAGGTAGACCCTATTTAATGCTTTCAATATATTTTGTATTTATGGAGTATCCCTTAATATCTTTCTTAGATGAGTCGGAAGTCAAATTAATTTAATGCAGTTTTGTTCCAAAGATAGAGTGAATTCTAAAAACACCTTTATAATTGAAATGGGGCAATTTTTGACGAAGATATGGCCATTTATTTCAAGGTAGACCCTATTTAATGCTTTCCATATATATTCTATTTATCGAATATCCCTTAATATCTTTCTTAGATGAGTCGGAAGTCAAATTATTTTAATGCAGTTTTCTTCCAAAGATCGAATGAATTCGAAAAACACCTTTATAATTGAAATTGGGCAATTTTAGATGAAGATATGGCCATTTACTTCAAGGTAGACCCTATTTAATGCTTTCCATATATTTTCTATTTATCGAAGAATATCCCTTAATATCTTTCTTAGATGAGTCGGAAGTCAAATTATTTTAATGCAGTTTTGTTCCAAAGATCAAGTGAATTCTAAAAACACCTTTATAATTGAAGTGGGGCAATTTTTGACGAAGATATGGTTATTTATTTAAAGGTAAACCCTATTTAATGCTTTCCATATATTTTCTATTTATCGAAGAATATCCCTTAATATCTTTCTTAGATGAGTCGGAAGTCAAATTATTTTAATGCAGTTTTGTTTCAAAGATCAAGTGAATTCTAAAAACACCTTTATAATTGAAATGGGGCAATTTTTGACGAAGATATGGCCATTTTTTTTCAAGGTAGACCCTATTTAATGCTTTCCATATATTTTCTATTTATCGAAGAATATCCCTTAATATCTTTTTTAGATGAGTCGGAAGTCAAATTATTTTAATGCAGTTTTGTTTCAAAGATCAAGCGAAATCTAAAAACACCTTTATAATTGAAGTGGTGCAATTTTTGACGAAGATATGGCCATTTATTTCAAGGTAGACCCTATTTAATGCTTTTCATATATTTTCTATTTATCGAAGAATATCCCTTAATATCTTTCTTAGATGAGTCGGAAGTCAAATTATTTTAATGCAGTTTTGTTCCAAAGATCAAGTGAATTCTAAAAACACCTTTATAATTGAAATGGGGCAATTTTCGACGAAGATATGGCCATTTATTTCAAGGTAGACCCTATTTAATGCTTTCCATATATTTTCTATTTATCGAAGAATATCCCTTAATATCTTTCTTAGATGAGTCGGAAGTCAAATTATTTTAATGCAGTGTTGTTCCAAAGATCGAGTGAATTCTAAAAACACCTTTATAATTGAAATGCGGCAATTTTTGACGAAGATATGGCCATTTATTTCAAGGTAGACCCTATTTAATGCTTTCCATATATTTTCTATTTATCGAATATCCCTTAATATCTTTCTTAGATGAGTCGGAAGTCAAATTATTTTAATGCAGTTTTGTTCCAAAGATCAAGTGAATTCTAAAAACACCTTTATAATTGAAATGGGGCAATTTTTGACGAAGATATGGCCATTTATTTCAAGGTAGACCCTATTTAATGCTTTCCATATATTTTCTATTTATCGAAGAATATCCCTTAATATCTTTCTTAGATGAGTCGGAAGTCAAATTATTTTAATGCAGTTTTGTTCCAAAGATCAAGTGAATTCTAAAAACACCTTTATAATTGAAATGGGGCAATTTTTGACGAACATATGGCCATTTATTTCAAGGTAGACACTATTTAATGCTTTCCATATATTTTCTATTTATCGAAGAATATCCCTTAATATCTTTTTTAGATGACTCGGAAGTCAAATTATTTTAATGCAGTTTTGTTTCAAAGATCAACTGAATTCTAAAAACACCTTTATAATTGAAGTGGGGCAATTTTTGACGAAGATATGGCCATTTATATCAAGGTAGACCCTATTTAATGCTTTCCATATATTTTCTATTTATCGAATATCCCTTAATATCTTTCTTAGATGAGTCGGAAGTCAAATTATTTTAATGCAGTTTTCTTCCAAAGACCGAGTGAATTCTAAAAACACCTTTATAATTGAAATGGGGCAATTTTTGACGAAGATATGGCCATTTATTTCAAGGTAGACCCTATTTAATGCTTTCCATATATTTTCTATTTATCGAAGAATATCCCTTAATATCTTTCTTAGATGAGTCGGAAGTCGAATTATTTTAATGCAGTTTGTTTTCAAAGATCAAGTGAATTCTAAAAACACCTTTATAATTGAAATGGGGCAATTTTCGACGAAGATATGGCCATTTATTTCAAGGTAGACCCTATTTAATGCTTTCCATATATTTTCTATTTATCGAAGAATATCCCTTAATATCTTTCTTAGATGAGTCGGAAGTCAAATTATTTTAATGCAGTGTTGTTCCAAAGATCAAGTGAATTCTAAAAACACCTTTATAATTGAAATGGGGCAATTTTTGACGAAGATATGGCCATTTATTTCAAGGTAGACCCTATTTAATGCTTTCCATATATTTTCTATTTATCGAAGAATATCCCTTAATATCTGTCTTAGATGAGTCGGAAGTCAAATTATTTTAATGCAGTTTTATTTCAAAGATTAAGCGAATTCTAAAAACACCTTTATAATTGAAGTGGTGCAATTTTTGACGAAGATATGGCCATTTATTTCAAGGTAGACCCTATTTAATGCTTTCAATATATTTTGTATTTATGGAGTATCCCTTAATATCTTTCTTAGATGAGTCGGAAGTCAAATTAATTTAATGCAGTTTTGTTCCAAAGATAGAGTGAATTCTAAAAACACCTTTATAATTGAAATGGGGCAATTTTTGACCACCACCCGCCCATTTATTTCAAGGTAGACCCTATTTAATGCTTTCCATATATATTCTATTTATCGAATATCCCTTAATATCTTTCTTAGATGAGTCGGAAGTCAAATTATTTTAATGCAGTTTTGTTCCAAAGATCAAGCGAATTCTAAAAACACCTTTATAATTGAAATGGGGCAATTTTTGACGAAGATATGGCCATTTATTTCAAGGTTGACCCTATTTAATGCTTTCCATATATTTTCTATTTATCGAAGAATATCCCTTAATATCTGTCTTAGATGAGTCGGAAGTCAAATTATTTTAATGCAGTTTTATTTCAAAGATTAAGCGAATTCTAAAAACACCTTTATAATTGAAGTGGTGCAATTTTTGACGAAGATATGGCCATTTATTTCAAGGTAGACCCTATTTAATGCTTTCAATATATTTTGTATTTATGGAGTATCCCTTAATATCTTTCTTAGATGAGTCGGAAGTCAAATTAATTTAATGCAGTTTTGTTCCAAAGATAGAGTGAATTCTAAAAACACCTTTATAATTGAAATGGGGCAATTTTTGACGAAGATATGGCCATTTATTTCAAGGTAGACCCAATTTAATGCTTTCCATATATATTCTATTTATCGAATATCCCTTAATATCTTTCTTAGATGAGTCGGAAGTCAAATTATTTTAATGCAGTTTTCTTCCAAAGATCGAATGAATTCTAAAAACACCTTTATAATTGAAATTGGGCAATTTTAGATGAAGATATGGCCATTTACTTCAAGGTAGACCCTATTTAATGCTTTCCATATATTTTCTATTTATCGAAGAATATCCCTTAATATCTTTCTTAGATGAGTCGGAAGTCAAATTATTTTAATGCAGTTTTGTTCCAAAGATCAAGTGAATTCTAAAAACACCTTTATAATTGAAGTGGGGCAATTTTTGACGAAGATATGGTTATTTATTTAAAGGTAAACCCTATTTAATGCTTTCCATATATTTTCTATTTATCGAAGAATATCCCTTAATATCTTTCTTAGATGAGTCGGAAGTCAAATTATTTTAATGCAGTTTTGTTTCAAAGATCAAGTGAATTCTAAAAACACCTTTATAATTGAAATGGGGCAATTTTTGACGAAGATATGGCCATTTTTTTTCAAGGTAGACCCTATTTAATGCTTTCCATATATTTTCTATTTATCGAAGAATATCCCTTAATATCTTTTTTAGATGAGTCGGAAGTCAAATTATTTTAATGCAGTTTTGTTTCAAAGATCAAGCGAAATCTAAAAACACCTTTATAATTGAAGTGGTGCAATTTTTGACGAAGATATGGCCATTTATTTCAAGGTAGACCCTATTTAATGCTTTCCATATATTTTCTATTTATCGAAGAATATCCCTTAATATCTTTCTTAGATGAGTCGGAAGTCAAATTATTTTAATGCAGTTTTGTTCCAAAGATCAAGTGAATTCTAAAAACACCTTTATAATTGAAATGGGGCAATTTTCGACGAAGATATGGCCATTTATTTCAAGGTAGACCCTATTTAATGCTTTCCATATATTTTCTATTTATCGAAGAATATCCCTTAATATCTTTCTTAGATGAGTCGGAAGTCAAATTATTTTAATGCAGTGTTGTTCCAAAGATCGAGTGAATTCTAAAAACACCTTTATAATTGAAATGCGGCAATTTTTGACGAAGATATGGCCATTTATTTCAAGGTAGACCCTATTTAATGCTTTCCATATATTTTCTATTTATCGAATATCCCTTAATATCTTTCTTAGATGAGTCGGAAGTCAAATTATTTTAATGCAGTTTTGTTCCAAAGATCAAGTGAATTCTAAAAACACCTTTATAATTGAAATGGGGCAATTTTTGACGAAGATATGGCCATTTATTTCAAGGTAGACCCTATTTAATGCTTTCCATATATTTTCTATTTATCGAAGAATATCCCTTAATATCTTTCTTAGATGAGTCGGAAGTCAAATTATTTTAATGCAGTTTTGTTCCAAAGATCAAGTGAATTCTAAAAACACCTTTATAATTGAAATGGGGCAATTTTTGACGAACATATGGCCATTTATTTCAAGGTAGACACTATTTAATGCTTTCCATATATTTTCTATTTATCGAAGAATATCCCTTAATATCTTTTTTAGATGACTCGGAAGTCAAATTATTTTAATGCAGTTTTGTTTCAAAGATCAACTGAATTCTAAAAACACCTTTATAATTGAAGTGGGGCAATTTTTGACGAAGATATGGCCATTTATATCAAGGTAGACCCTATTTAATGCTTTCCATATATTTTCTATTTATCGAATATCCCTTAATATCTTTCTTAGATGAGTCGGAAGTCAAATTATTTTAATGCAGTTTTCTTCCAAAGACCGAGTGAATTCTAAAAACACCTTTATAATTGAAATGGGGCAATTTTTGACGAAGATATGGCCATTTATTTCAAGGTAGACCCTATTTAATGCTTTCCATATATTTTCTATTTATCGAAGAATATCCCTTAATATCTTTCTTAGATGAGTCGGAAGTCGAATTATTTTAATGCAGTTTGTTTTCAAAGATCAAGTGAATTCTAAAAACACCTTTATAATTGAAGTGGGGCAATTTTTGACGAAGATATGGCCATTTATTTCAAGGTAGACCCTATTTAATGCTTTCCATATATTTTCTATTTATCGAAGAATATCCCTTAATATCTTTCTTAGATGAGTCGGAAGTCAAATTATTTTAATGCAGTGTTGTTCCAAAGATCGAGTGAATTCTAAAAACACCTTTATAATTGAAATGGGGCAATTTTTGACGAAGATATGGCCATTTATTTCAAGGTAGACCCTATTTAATGCTTTCCATATATTTTCTATTTATCGAAGAATATCCCTTAATATCTTTTTTAGATGAGTCGGAAGTCAATTTATTTTAATGCAGTTTTGTTCCAAAGATCAAGTGAATTCTCAAAACACCTTTATAATTGAAGTGGGGCAATTTTTGACGAAGATATGGCCATTTATTTCAAGGTAGACCCTATTTAATGCTTTCCATATATTTTCTATTTATCGAAGAATATCCCTTAATATCTTTCTTAGATGAGTCGGAAGTCAAAATTATTTTAACGCAGTTTTGTTCCAAAGATCAAGTGAATTCTAAAAAACACCTTTATAATTGAAATGGGGCAATTTTTGACGAAGATATGGCCATTTATTTCAAGGTAGACCCTATTTAATGCTTTCCATATATTTTCTATTTATCGAAGAATATCCCTTAATATCTTTCTTAGATGAGTCGGAAGTCAAATTATTTTAATGCAGTTTTGTTCCAAAGATCAAGCGATTTCTAAAAACACCTTTAAAATTGAAATGGGGCAATTTTTGACGAAGATATGGCCATTTATTTCAAGGTAGACACTATTTAATGCTTTCCATATATTTTCTATTTATCAAAGAATATCCCTTAATATCTTTCTTAGATGAGTCGGAAGTCAAATTATTTTAATGCAGTTTTGTTCCAAAGATCAAGTGAATTCTAAAAACACCTTTATAATTGAAATGGGGCAATTTTTGACGAAGATATGGCCATTTATTTCAAGGTAGACCCTATTTAATGCTTTCCATATATTTTCTATTTATCGAAGAATATCCCTTAATATCTTTCTTAGATGAGTCGTAAGTCAAATTATTTTAATGCAGTTTTGTTCCAAAGATCAAGTGAATTCTAAAAACACCTTTATAATTGAAATGGGGCAATTTTTGACGAAGATATGGCCATTTATTTCAAGGTAGACCCTATTTAATGCTTTCCGTATATTTTCTATTTATCGAAGAATATCCCTTAATATCTTTTTAGATGAGTCGGAAGTCAAATTATTTTACAGCAGTTTTGTTTCAAAGATTAAGCGAATTCTAAAAACACCTTTATAATTGAAGTGGGGCATTTTTTGACGAAGATATGGACATTTATTTCAAGGTAGACCCTATTTAATGCTTTCCATATATTTTCTATTTATCAAAGAATATCCCTTAATATCTTTCTTAGATGAGTCGGAAGTCAAATTATTTTAATGCAGTTTTGTTCCAAAGATCAAGTGAATTCTAAAAACACCTTTATAATTGAAATGGGGCAATTTTTGACGAAGATATGGCTATTTATTTCAAGGTAGACCCTATTTAATGCTTTCCATATATTTTCTATTTATCGAAGAATATCCCTTAATATCTTTCTTAGATGAGTCGTAAGTCAAATTATTTTAATGCAGTTTTGTTCCAAAGATTGAGTGAATTCTAAAAACACCTTTATAATTGAAGTGGGGCAATTTTTGACGAAGATATGGCTATTTATTTCAAGGTAGACCCTATTTAATGCTTTCCGTATATTTTCTATTTATCGAAGAATATCCCTTAATATCTTTTTAGATGAGTCGGAAGTCAAATTATTTTAATGCAGTTTTGTTTCAAAGATTAAGTGAATTCTAAAAACACCTTTATAATTGAAGTGGGGCAATTTTTGACGAAGATATGGCCATTTATTTCAAGGTAGACCCTATTTAATGCTTTCCATATATTTTCTATTTATCGAATATCCCTTAATATCTTTCTTAGATGAATCGTAAGTCAAATTATTTTAATGCAGTTTTGTTCCAAAGATTGAGTGAATTCTAAAAACACCTTTATAATTGAAATGGGGCAATTTTTGACGAAGATATGGCCATTTATTTCAAGGTAGACCCTATTTAATGCTTTCCGTATATTTTCTATTTATCGAAGAATATCCCTTAATATCTTTTTTAGATGAGTCGGAAGTCAAATTATTTTAATGCAGTTTTGTTTCAAAGATTAAGCGAATTCTAAAAACACCTTTATAATTGAAGTGGGGCATCTTTTGACGAAGATATGGACATTTATTTCAAGGTAGACCCTATTTAATGCTTTCCATATATTTTCTATTTATCAAAGAATATCCCTTAATATCTTTCTTAGATGAGTCGGAAGTCAAATTATTTTAATGCAGTTTTGTTCCAAAGATCAAGTGAATTCTAAAAACACCTTTATAATTGAAATGGGGCAATTTTTGACGAAGATATGGCTATTTATTTCAAGGTAGACCCTATTTAATGCTTTCCATATATTTTCTATTTATCGAAGAATATCCCTTAATATCTTTCTTAGATGAGTCGGAAGTCAAATTGATTTAATGCAGTTTTGTTCCAAAGATTGAGTGAATTCTAAAAACACCTTTATAATTGAAGTGGGGCAATTTTTGACGAAGATATGGCTATTTATTTCAAGGTAGACCCTATTTAATGCTTTCCGTATATTTTCTATTTATCGAAGAATATCCCTTAATATCTTTTTTAGATGAGTCGGAAGTCAAATTATTTTAATGCAGTTTTGTTTCAAAGATTAAGCGAATTCTAAAAACACCTTTATAATTGAAGTGGGGCAATTTTTGACGAAGATATGGCCATTTATTTCAAGGTAGACCCTATTTAATGCTTTCCGTATATTTTCTATTTATCGAATATCCCTTAATATCTTTCTTAGATGAGTCGGAAGTCAAATTATTTTAATGCAGTTTTGTTCCAAAGATCAAGTGAATTCTAAAAACACCTTTATAATTGAAATGGGGCAATTTTTGACGAAGATATGGCCATTTATTTCAAGGTAGACACTATTTAATGCTTTCCATATATTTTCTATTTATCGAAGAATATCCCTTAATATCTTTCTTAGATGAATCGGAAGTCAAATTATTTTAATGCAGTTTGTTCCAAAGATCAAGTGAATTCTAAAAACACCTTTATAATTGAAATGGGGCAATTTTTGACGAAGATATGGCCATTTATTTCAAGGTAGACCCTATTTAATGCTTTCCATATATTTTCTATTTATCGAAGAATATCCCTTAATATCTTTCTTAGATGAGTCGTAAGTCAAATTATTTTAATGCAGTTTTTGTTCCAAAGATTGAGCGAATTCTAAAAACACCTTTATAATTGAAATGGGGCAATTTTTGACGAAGATATGGCTATTTATTTCAAGGTAGACCCTATTTAATGCTTTCCATATATTTTCTATTTATCGAAGAATATCCCTTAATATCTTTCTTAGATGAGTCGTAAGTCAAATTATTTTAATGCAGTTTTGTTCCAAAGATTGAGTGAATTCTAAAAACACCTTTATAATTGAAGTGGGGCAATTTTTGACGAAGATATGGCTATTTATTTCAAGGTAGACCCTATTTAATGCTTTCCGTATATTTTCTATTTATCGAAGAATATCCCTTAATATCTTTTTTAGATGAGTCGGAAGTCAAATTATTTTAATGCAGTTTTGTTTCAAAGATTAAGCGAATTCTAAAAACACCTTTATAATTGAAGTGGGGCAATTTTTGACGAAGATATGGCCATTTATTTCAAGGTAGACCCCATTTAATGCTTTCCATATATTTTCTATTTATCGAATATCCCTTAATATCTTTCTTAGATGAGTCGGAAGTCAAATTATTTTAATGCAGTTTTGTTCCAAAGATCAAGTGAATTCTAAAAACACCTTTATAATTGAAGTGGGGCAATTTTTGACGAAGATATGGCCATTTATTTCAAGGTAGACACTATTTAATGCTTTCCATATATTTTCTATTTATCGAAGAATATCCCTTAATATCTTTCTTAGATGAATCGGAAGTCAAATTATTTTAATGCAGTTTTGTTTCAAAGATTAAGCGAATTCTAAAAACACCTTTATAATTGAAGTGGAGCAATTTTTGACGAAGATATGGCCATTTATTTCAAGGTAGACCCTATTTAATGCTTTCCATATATTTTCTATTTATCGAATATCCCTTAATATCTTTCTTAGATGAGTCGTAAGTCAAATTATTTTAATGCAGTTTTGTTCCAAAGATTGAGTGAATTCTAAAAACACCTTTATAATTGAAGTGGGGCAATTTTTGACGAAGATATGGCTATTTATTTCAAGGTAGACCCTATTTAATGCTTTCCGTATATTTTCTGTTTATCGAAGAATACCCCTTAATATCTTTTTTAGATGCGTCGGAAGTCAAATTATTTTAATGAAGGTTTGTTTCAAAGATTAAGCGAATTCTAAAAACACCTTTATAATTGAAGTGGAGCAATTTTTGACGAAGATATGGCCATTTATTTCAAGGTAGACCCTATTTAATGCTTTCCATATATTTTCTATTTATCGAAATATATCCCTTAATATCTTTCTTAGATGAATCGGAAGTCAAATTATTTTAATGCAGTTTTGTTCCAAAGATCAAGTGAATTCTAAAAACACCTTTATAATTGAAATGGGGCAATTTTTGACGAAGATATGGCCATTTATTTCAAGGTAGACCCTATTTAATGCTCTCCATATATTTTCTATTTATCGAAGAATATCCCTTAATATCTTTCTTAGATGAGTCGGAAGTCAAATTATTTTAACGCAGTTTTGTTTCAAAGATCAAGCGAATTCTAAAAACACCTTTATAATTGAAATGGGGCAATTTTTGACGAAGATATGGCCATTTATTTCAAGGTAGACCCTATTTAATGCTTTCCATATATTTTCTATTTATCAAAGAATATCCCTTAATATCTTTCTTAGATGAGTCGGAAGTCAAATTATTTTAATGCAGTTTTGTTTCAAAGATTAAGCGAATTCGAAAAACACCTTTATAATTGAAGTGGGGCAATTTTTGACGAAGATATGGTTATTTTTTTAAAGGTAGACCCTATTTAATGCTTTCCATATATTTTCTATTTATCGAAGAATATCCCTTAATATCTTTCTTAGATGAGTCGTAAGTCAAATTATTTTAATGCAGTTTTGTTCCAAAGATTGAGTGAATTCTAAAAACACCTTTATAATTGAAGTGGGGCAATTTTTGACGAAGATATGGCTATTTATTTCAAGGTAGACCCTATTTAATGCTTTCCATATATTTTCTATTTATCGAAGAATATCCCTTAATATCTTTTTTAGATGAGTCGGAAGTCAAATTATTTTAATGCAGTTTTGTTCCAAAGATTGAGTGAATTCTAAAAACACCTTTATAATTGAAGTGGGGCAATTTTTGACGAAGATATGGCCATTTATTTCAAGGTAGACCCTATTCAATGTTTGCCATATATTTTCTATTAATCGAAGAATATCCCTTAATATCTTTCTTAGATGAGTCGGAAGTCAAATTATTTTAATGCAGTTTTGTTTCAAAGATCGAGTAAATTCTAAAAATACCTTTATATTTGAAATATGACAATTTTTGACGAAGATATGGCCATTTATTTCAAGGTTGACCTATTCAATGTTTGCCATATATTTTCTATTAATCGAAGAATATCCCTTAATATCTTTCTTAGATGAGTCGGAAGTCAAATTATTTTAATGCAGTTTTGTTCCAAAGATCGAGTGAATTCTAAAAACACCTTTATAATTGAAATGGGGCAATTTTTGACGAAGATATGGCCATTTATTTCAAGGTAGACCCTATTTAATGCTTTCCATATATTTTCTATTTATCGAAGAATAACCCTTAATATCTTTCTTAGATGAGTCGGAACACAAATTATTTTAATGCAGTTTTGTTCTAAAGATTGAGTGAATTCTAAAACCACCTTTATAATTGAAATGGGGCAATTTTTGACGAAGATATGGCCATTTATTTCAAGGTAGACCCTATTTAATGCTTTCCGTATATTTTCTATTTATCGAAGAATATCCCTTAATATCTTTTTTAGATGAGTCGGAAGTCAAATTATTTTAATGCAGTTTTGTTCCAAAGATCGAGCGAATTGTAAAAACACCTTTATAATTGAAATGGGGCAATTTTTGACGAAGATATGGCCATTTATTTCAAGGTAGACCCTATTTAATGCTTTCCATATATTTTCTATTTATCAAAGAATATCCCTTAATATCTTTCTTAGATGAGTCGGAAGTCAAATTATTTTAATGCAGTTTTGTTCCAAAGATCGAGCGAATTCTGAAAACACCTTTATAATTGAAGTGGGGCAATTTTTGACGAAGATATGGCTATTTATTTCAAGGTAGACCCTATCTAATGCTTTCCGTATATTTTCTATTTATCGAAGAATATCCCTTAATATCTTTTTTAGATGAGTCGGAAGTCAAATTATTTTAATGCAGTTTTGTTTCAAAGATTAAGCGAATTCTAAAAACACCTTTATAATTGAAGTGGGGCAATTTTTGACGAAGATATGGCCATTTATTTCAAGGTAGACCCCATTTAATGCTTTCCATATATTTTCTATTTATCGAATATCCCTTAATATCTTTCTTAGATGAGTCGGAAGTCAAATTATTTTAATGCAGTTTTGTTCCAAAGATCAAGTGAATTCTAAAAACACCTTTATAATTGAAGTGGGGCAATTTTTGACGAAGATATGGCCATTTATTTCAAGGTAGACACTATTTAATGCTTTCCATATATTTTCTATTTATCGAAGAATATCCCTTAATATCTTTCTCAGATGAATCGGAAGTCAAATTATTTTAATGCAGTTTTGTTTCAAAGATTGAGTGAATTCTAAAACACCTTTATAATTGAAGTGGGGCAATTTTTGACGAAGATATGGCTATTTATTTCAAGGTAGACCCTATTTAATGCTTTCCGTATATTTTCTGTTTATCGAAGAATACCCCCTTAATATCTTTTTTAGATGCGTCGGAAGTCAAATTATTTTAATGCAGTTTTGTTTCAAAGATTAAGCGAATTCTAAAAACACCTTTATAATTGAAGTGGAGCAATTTTTGACGAAGATATGGCCATTTATTTCAAGGTAGACCCTATTTAATGCTTTCCATATATTTTCTATTTATCGTATATCCCTTAATATCTTTCTTAGATGAGTCGGAAGTCAAATTATTTTAATGCAGTTTTGTTCCAAAGATCAAGTGAATTCTAAAAACACCTTTATAATTGAAATGGGGCAATTTTTGACGAAGATATGGCCATTTATTTCAAGGTTGACCCTATTTAATGCTCTCCATATATTTTCTATTTATCGAAGAATATCCCTTAATATCTTTCTTAGATGAGTCGGAAGTCAAATTATTTCAACGCAGTTTTGTTTCAAAGATCGAGCGAATTCTAAAAACACCTTTATAATTGAAATGGGGCAATTTTTGACGAAGATATGGCCATTTATTTCAAGGTAGACCCTATTTAATGCTTTCCATATATTTTCTATTTATCAAAGAATATCCCTTAATATCTTTCTTAGATGAGTCGGAAGTCAAATTATTTTAATGCAGTTTTGTTTCAAAGATTAAGCGAATTCGAAAAACACCTTTTATAATTGAAGTGGGGCAATTTTTGACGAAGATATGGTTATTTTTTTAAAGGTAGACCCTATTTAATGCTTTCCATATATTTTCTATTTATCGAAGAATATCCCTTAATATCTTTCTTAGATGAGTCGTAAGTCAAATTATTTTAATGCAGTTTTGTTCCAAAGATTGAGTGAATTCTAAAAACACCTTTATAAATGAAGTGGGGCAATTTTTGACGAAGATATGGCTATTTATTTCAAGGTAGACCCTATTTAATGCTTTCCGTATATTTTCTATTTATCGAAGAATATCCCTTAATATCTTTTTTAGATGAGTCGGAAGTCAAATTATTTTAATGCAGTTTTGTTCCAAAGATTGAGTGAATTCTAAAAACACCTTTATAATTGAAGTGGGGCAATTTTTGACGAAGATATGGCCATTTATTTCAAGGTAGACCCTATTCAATGTTTGCCATATATTTTCTATTAATCGAAGAATATCCCTTAATATCTTTCTTAGATGAGTCGGAAGTCAAATTATTTTAATGCAGTTTTGTTTCAAAGATCGAGTAAATTCTAAAAATACCTTTATATTTGAAATATGACAATTTTTGACGAAGATATGGCCATTTATTTCAAGGTTGACCTATTCAATGTTTGCCATATATTTTCTATTAATCGAAGAATATCCCTTAATATCTTTCTTAGATGAGTCGGAAGTCAAATTATTTTAATGCAGTTTTGTTCCAAGGATCGAGTAAATTCTAAAAATACCTTTATATTTGAAATATGGCAATTTTTGACGAAGATATGGCCATTTATTTCAAGGTAGACCCTATTTAATGCTTTCCATATATTTTCTATTTATCGAAGAATAACCCTTAATATCTTTCTTAGATGAGTCGGAACACAAATTATTTTAATGCAGTTTTGTTCCAAAGATCAAGTGAATTCTAAAAACACCTTTATAATTGAAATATGGCAATTTTTGACGAAGATATGGCCATTTATTTCAAGGTAGACCCTATTTAATGCTTTCCGTATATTTTCTATTTATCGAAGAATATCCCTTAATATCTTTCTTAGCTGAGTCGGAAGTAAAATTATTTTAATGCAGTTTTGTTCCAAAGATCGAGCGAATTCTAAAAACACCTTTATAATTGAAATGGGGCAATTTTTGACGAAGATATGGCCATTTATTTCAAGGTAGACCCTATTTAATGCTTTCCATATATTTTCTATTTATCGAAGAATATCCCTTAATATCTTTCTTAGATGAGTCGGAAGTCAAATTATTTTAATGCAGTTTTGTTCCAAAGATCGAGCGAATTCTGAAAACACCTTTATAATTGAAGTGGGGCAATTTTTGACGAAGATATGGCCATTTATTTCAAGGTAGACCCTATTTAATGCTTTCCATATATTTTCTATTTATCAAAGAATATCCCTTAATATCTTTCTTAGATGAGTCGGAAGTCAAATTATTTTAATGCAGTTTTGTTCCAAAGATCAAGTGAATTCTAAAAACACCTTTATAATTGAAATGGGGCAATTTTTGACGAAGATATGGCCATTTATTTCAAGGTAGACCCTATTTAATGCTTTCCATATATTTTCTATTTATCGAAGAATATCCCTCAATATCTATCTTAGATGAGTCGTAAGTCAAATTATTTTAATGCAGTTTTGTTCCAAAGATCAAGTGAATTCTAAAAACACCTTTATAATTGAAATGGGGCAATTTTTGACGAAGATATGGCCATTTATTTCAAGGTTGACCCTATTTAATGCTCTCCATATATTTTCTATTTATCGAAGAATATCCCTTAATAATATCTTTCTTAGATGAGTCGGAAGTCAAATTATTTTAATGCAGTTTTGTTCCAAAGATCGAGCGAATTCTAAAAACACCTTTATAATTGAAATGGGGCAATTTTTGACGAAGATATGGCCATTTATTTCAAGGTAGACCCTATTTAATGCTTTCCATATATTTTCTATTTATCAAAGAATATCCCTTAATATCTTTCTTAGATGAGTCGGAAGTCAAATTATTTTAATGCAGTTTTGTTTCAAAGATTAAGCGAATTCGAAAAACACCTTTATAATTGAAGTGGGGCAATTTTTGACGAAGATATGGTTATTTTTTTAAAGGTAGACCCTATTTAATGCTTTCCATATATTTTCTATTTATCGAAGAATATCCCTTAATATCTTTCTTAGATGAGTCGTAAGTCAAATTATTTTAATGCAGTTTTGTTCCAAAGATTGAGTGGATTCTAAAAACACCTTTATAATTGAAGTGGGGCAATTTTTGACGAAGATATGGCCATTTATTTCAAGGTAGACACTATTTAATGCTTTCCGTATATTTTCTATTTATCGAAGAATATCCCTTAATATCTTTCTTAGATGAGTCGGAAGTCAAATTATTTTAATGCAGTTTTGTTCCAAAGATTGAGTGAATTCTAAAAACACCTTTATAATTGAAGTGGGGCAATTTTTGACGAAGATATGGCCATTTATTTCAAGGTAGACCCTATTCAATGTTTGCCATATATTTTCTATTAATCGAAGAATATCCCTTAATATCTTTCTTAGATGTGTCGGAAGTCAAATTATTTTAATGCAGTTTTGTTTCAAAGATCGAGTAAATTCTAAAAATACCTTTATATTTGAAATATGACAATTTTTGACGAAGATATGGCCATTTATTTCAAGGTTGACCTATTCAAAGTTTGCCATATATTTTCTATTAATCGAAGAATATCCCTTAATATCTTTCTTAGATGAGTCGGAAGTCAAATTATTTTAATGCAGTTTTGTTCCAAAGATCGAGTGAATTCTAAAAACACCTTTATAATTGAAATGGGGCAATTTTTATTTCAAGGTAGACCCTATTTAATGCTTTCCATATATTTTCTATTTATCGAAGAATAACCCTTAATATCTTTCTTAGATGAGTCGGAACACAAATTATTTTAATGCAGTTTTGTTCTAAAGATTGAGTGAATTCTAAAACCACCTTTATAATTGAAATGGGGCAATTTTTGACGAAGATATGGCCATTTATTTCAAGGTAGACCCTATTTAATGCTTTCCGTATATTTTCTATTTATCGAAGAATATCCCTTAATATCTTTTTTAGATGAGTCGGAAGTCAAATTATTTTAATGCAGTTTTGTTTCAAAGATCGAGCGAATTCTAAAAACACCTTTATAATTGAAATGGGGCAATTTTTGACGAAGATATGGCCATTTATTTCAAGGTAGACCCTATTTAATGCTTTCCATATATTTTCTATTTATCGAAGAATATCCCTTAATATCTTTCTTAGATGAGTCGGAAGTCAAATTATTTTAATGCAGTTTTGTTCCAAAGATCGAGCGAATTCTGAAAACACCTTTATAATTGAAGTGGGGCAATTTTTGACGAAGATATGGCCATTTATTTCAAGGTAGACCCTATTTAATGCTTTCCATATATTTTCTATTTATCAAAGAATATCCCTTAATATCTTTCTTAGATGAGTCGGAAGTCAAATTATTTTAATGCAGTTTTGTTCCAAAGATCAAGTGAATTCTAAAAACACCTTTATAATTGAAATGGGGCAATTTTTGACGAAGATATGGCCATTTATTTCAAGGTAGACCCTATTTAATGCTTTCCATATATTTTCTATTTATCGAAGAATATCCCTCAATATCTATCTTAGATGAGTCGTAAGTCAAATTATTTTAATGCAGTTTTGTTCCAAAGATTGAGTGAATTCTAAAAACACCTTTATAATTGAAGTGGGGCAATTTTTGACGAAGATATGGCTATTTATTTCAAGGTAGACCCTATTTAATGCTTTCCGTATATTTTCTATTTATCGAAGAATATCCCTCAATATCTTTTTTAGATGAGTCGGAAGTCAAATTATTTTAATGCAGTTTTGTTTCAAAGATTAAGCGAATTCTAAAAACACCTTTATAATTGAAGTGGGGCAATTTTTGACGAAGATATGGCCATTTATTTCAAGGTAGACCCTATTTAATGCTTTCCATATATTTTCTATTTATCGAAGAATATCCCTTAATATCTTTCTTAGATGAGTCGGAAGTCAAATTATTTTAATGCAGTTTTGTTTCAAAGATTAAGCGAATTCTAAAAACACCTTTATAATTGAAGTGGGGCAATTTTTGACGAAGATATGGCCATTTATTTCAAGGTAGACCCTATTTAATGCTTTCCATATATTTTCTATTTATCGAATATCCCTAAATATCTTTCTTAGATGAGTCGGAAGTCAAATTATTTTAATGCAGTTTTGTTCCAAAGATCAAGTGAATTCTAAAAACACCTTTATAATTGAAATGGGGCAATTTTTGACGAAGATATGGCCATTTATTTCAAGGTAGACCCTATTTAATGCTTTCCATATATTTTCTATTTATCGAAGAATATCCCTTAATATCTTTCTTAGATGAGTCGGAAGTCAATTTATTTTAACACCGTTTTGTTCCAAAGATCGAGTGAATTCTAAAAACACCTTTATAATTGAAATGGGGCAATTTTTGACGAAGATATGGCCATTTATTTCAAGGTAGACCCTATTTAATGCTTTCCATATATTTTCTATTTATCAAAGAATATCCCTTAATATCTTTCTTAGATGAGTCGGAAGTCAAATTATTTTAATGCAGTTTTGTTTCAAAGATTAAGCGAATTCGAAAAACACCTTTATAATTGAAGTGGGGCAATTTTTGACGAAGATATGGCCATTTATTTCAAGGTAGACCCTATTTAATGCTTTCCATATATTTTCTATTTATCGACGAATATCCCTTAATATCTTTCTTAGATGAGTCGGAAGTCAAATTATTTTAATGCAGTTTTGTTCCAAAGATCGAGTGAATTCTAAAAACACCTTTATAATTGAAATGGGGCAATTTTTGACGAAGATATGGCCATTTATTTCAAGGTAGACCCTATTTAATGCTTTCCATATATTTTCTATTTATCGACGAATATCCCTCAATATCTTTCTTAGATGAGTCGGAAGTCAAATTATTTTAATGCAGTTTTTGTTCCAAAGATTAAGCGAATTCTAAAAACATCTTTATAATTGAAATGGGGGCAATTTTTTGACGAAGATATGGGCCATTTATTTCAAGGTAGACCCTATTTAATGCTTTCCATATATTTTCTATTTATCGACGAATATCCCTTAATATCTTTCTTAGATGAGTCGGAAGTCAAATTATTTTAATGCAGTTTTGTTTCAAAGATCAAGTGAATTCTAAAAACACCTTTATAATTGAAATGGGGCAATTTTTGACGAAGATATGGCCATTTATTTCAAGGTAGACCCTATTTAATGCTTTCCATATATTTTCTATTTATCGAAGAATATCCCTTAATATCTTTCTTAGATGAGTCGGAAGTCAAATTATTTTAATGCAGTTTTTGTTCCAAAGATCAAGTGAATTCTAAAAACACCTTTATAATTGAAATGGGGCAATTTTTGACGAAGATATGGCCATTTATTTCAAGGTAGACCCTATTTAATGCTTTCCATATATTTTCTATTTATCGAAGAATATCCCTTAATATCTTTCTTAGATGAGTCGGAAGTCAAATTATTTTAATGCAGTTTTGTTCCAAAGATCAAGTGAATTCTAAAAACACCTTTATAATTGAAATGGGGCAATTTTGACGAAGATATGGCCATTTATTTCAAGGTAGACCCTATTTAATGCTTTCCATATATTTTCTATTTATCGAAGAATATCCCTTAATATCTTTCTTAGATGAGTCGGAAGTCAAATTATTTTAATGCAGTTTTGTTCCAAAGATTGAGTGAATTCTAAAAACACCTTTATAATTGAAATGGGGCAATTTTTGACGAAGATATGGCCATTTATTTCAAGGTAGACCCTATTTAATGCTTTCCATATATTTTCTATTTATCGAAGAATATCCCTTAATATCTTTTTTAGATGAGTCGGAAGTCAAATTATTTTAATGCAGTTTTGTTCCAAAGATCGAGCGAATTCTAAAAACACCTTTATAATTGAAATGGGGCAATTTTTGACGAAGATATGGCCATTTATTTCAAGGTAGACCCTATTTAATGCTTTCCATATATTTTCTATTTATCGAAGAATATCCCTTAATATCTTTCTTAGATGAGTCGGAAGTCAAATTATTTTAATGCAGTTTTGTTTCAAAGATCGAGTGAATTCTAAAAACACCTTTATAATTGAAATGGGGCAATTTTTGACGAAGATATGGCCATTTATTTAAAGGTAGACCCTATTTAATGCTTTCCATATATTTTCTATTTATCGAAGAATATCCCTTAATATCTTTCTTAGATGAGTCGGAAGTCAAATTATTTTAATGCAGTTTTGTTCCAAAGATCAAGCGAATTCTAAAAACACCTTTATAATTGAAATGGGGCAATTTTTGACGAAGATATGGCCATTTATTTCAAGGTAGACCCTATTTAATGCTTTCCATATATTTTCTATTTATCGAAGAATATCCCTTAATATCTTTCTTAGATGAGTCGGAAGTCAAATTATTTTAATGCAGTTTTGTTTCAAAGATTGAGTGAATTCTAAAAACACCTTTATAATTGAAATGGGGCAATTTTTGACGAAGATATGGCCATTTATTTCAAGGTAGACCCTATTTAATGCTTTCCATATATTTTTCTATTTATCAAGAATATCCCTTAATATCTTTCTTAGATGAGTCGGAAGTCAAATTATTTTAATGCAGTTTTGTTCCAAAGATCAAGTGAATTCTAAAAACACCTTTATAATTGAAATGGGGCAATTTTTGACGAAGATATGGCCATTTATTTCAAGGTAGACCCTATTTAATGCTTTCCATATATTTTCTATTTATCGAAGAATATCCCTTAATATCTTTCTTAGATGAGTCGGAAGTCAAATTATTTTAATGCAGTTTTGTTCCAAAGATTGAGTGAATTCTAAAAACACCTTTATAATTGAAATGGGGCAATTTTTGACGAAGATATGGCCATTTATTTCAAGGTAGACCCTATTTAATGCTTTCCATATATTTTCTATTTATCGAAGAATATCCCTTAATATCTTTCTTAGATGAGTCGGAAGTCAAATTATTTTAATGCAGTTTTGTTTCAAAGATTAAGTGAATTCTAAAAACACCTTTATAATTGAAATGGGGCAATTTTTGACGAAGATATGGCCATTTATTTCAAGGTAGACCCTATTTAATGCTTTCCATATATTTTCTATTTATCGAAGAATATCCCTTAATATCTTTCTTAGATGAGTCGGAAGTCAAATTATTTTAATGCAGTTTTGTTCCAAAGATCAAGCGAATTCTAAAAACACCTTTATAATTGAAATGGGGCAATTTTTGACGAAGATATGGCCATTTATTTCAAGGTAGACCCTATTTAATGCTTTCCATATATTTTCTATTTATCGAAGAATATCCCTTAATATCTTTCTTAGATGAGTCGGAAGTCAAATTATTTTAATGCAGTTTTGTTCCAAAGATCAAGTGAATTCTAAAAACACCTTTATAATTGAAATGGGGCAATTTTTGACGAAGATATGGCCATTTATTTCAAGGTAGACCCTATTTAATGCTTTCCATATATTTTCTATTTATCGAAGAATATCCCTTAATATCTTTCTTAGATGAGTCGGAAGTCAAATTATTTTAATGCAGTTTTGTTCCAAAGATCGAGTGAATTCTAAAAACACCTTTATAATTGAAATGGGGCAATTTTTGACGAAGATATGGCCATTTATTTCAAGGTAGACCCTATTTAATGCTTTCCATATATTTTCTATTTATCGAAGAATATCCCTTAATATCTTTCTTAGATGAGTCGGAAGTCAAATTATTTTAATGCAGTTTTGTTTCAAAGATCGAGCGAATTCTAAAAACACGTTTATAATTGAAATGGGGCAATTTTTGACGAAGATATGGCCATTTATTTCAAGGTAGACCCTATTTAATGCTTTCCATATATTTTCTATTTATCCAATATCCCTTAATATCTTTCTTAGATAAGTCGGAAGTCAAATTATTTTAATGCAGTTTTGTTCCAAAGATCAAGTGAATTCTAAAAACACCTTTATAATTAACCTTGAAATAAATGGCCATATCTTCGTCTAAATTTGCCCCATTTCAATTATAAAGGTGTTTTTAGAATTCACTTGATCTTTGGAACAAAACTGCATTAAAATAGTTTGACTTCCGACTCATCTAAGAAAGATATTAAGGGATATTCTTTGATCAACAGAAAATATATGGAAGCATTAAATAGGGTCTACCTTGAAATAAATGGCCATATCTTCGTATAAAATTGCCCCGTTTCAATTATATAGGTGTTTTAGAATTCGTTCGATCTTTGGAACAAAACTGCATTAAAATAATTTGACTTCCGACTCATCTAAGAAAGATATTAAGGAGATTCTTTGATCAACAGAAAATATATGGAAAGCATTAAATAGGGTCCACCTTGAAATAAATGGCCATATCTTCGTCTAAAATTGCCCCATTTCAATTATAAAGGTGTTTTTTTAATTCATTCAATCTTTGGAACAAAACTGCATTAAAATAATTTGACTTCCGACTCATCTAAGAAAGATATTAAGGGATATGGAAGCATTAAATAGGTCCACCTTGGAATAAATGGCCATATCTTCATCAAAATTGCCCCATTTCATATTCTTCGATAAATAGAAAATATAAGGAAAGCAGTAAATAGGGTCAACCTTGAAATAAATGGCCATATCTTCGTCTAAAATTGCCCCACTTCAATTATAAAGGTGTTTTTAGAATTCATTCGATCTTTGGAACAAAACTGCATTAAAATAATTTGACTTCCGACTCATCTAAGAAAGATATTAAGGGATATTCTTCGATTAATAGAAAATATAAGCCAAACATTAAATAGGGTCAACCTTGAAATAAATGGCCATATCTTCGTCTAAAATTGCCCCATTTCAATTATAAACGTGTTTTTAGAATTCACTTGACTTTGGAACAAAACTGTATTAAAATAATTTGACTTCCGACTCATCTAAGAAAGATATTAAGGGATATTCTTCGATAAATAGAAAATATATGGAAAGCATTAAATAGGGTCTACCTTGAAATAAATGGCCATGTCTTCGTCTAAAATTGCCCCATTTCAATTATAAAGGTGTTTTTAGAATTCACTTGATCTTTGGAACAAAACTGCATTAAAATAATTTGACTTCCGACTCATCTAAGAAAGATATTAAGGGATTTTCTTTGATCAACAGAAAATATATGGAAAGCATTAAATAGGGTCTACCTTGAAATAAATGGCCATATCTTCGTCAAAAATTGCCCCATTTCAATTATAAAGGTGTTTTTAGAATTCACTCAATCTTTGGAACAAAACTGCATTAAAATAATTTGACTTCCGACTCATCTAAGAAAGATATTAAGGGATATTCTTCGATAAATAGAAAATATATGGAAAGCATTAAATAGGGTCTACCTTGAAATAAATGGCCATATCTTCGTCTAAAATTGCCCCATTTTAATTATAAAGGTGTTTTTAGAATTCACTTGATCTTTGGAACAAAACTGCATTAAAATAATTTGACTTCCGACTCATCTAAGAAAGATATTAAGGGATATTCTTTGATCAATAGAAAATATATGGAAAGCATTAAATCGGGTCTACCTTGAAATAAATGGCCATATCTTCGTCAAAAATTGCCCCATTTCAATTATAAAGGTGTTTTTAGAATTCACTCGATCTTTGGAACAAAACTGCATTAAAATAATTTGACTTCCGACTCATCTAAGAAAGATATTAAGGGATATTCTTCGATAAATAGAAAATATATGGAAAGCATTAAATAGGGTCTACCTTGAAATAAATGGCCATATCTTCGTCTAAAATTGCCCCATTTCAATTATAAAGGTGTTTTTAGAATTCACTTGATCTTTGGAACAAAACTGCATTAAAATAATTTGGTTTCCGACTCATCTAAGAAAGATATTAAGGGATATTCTTTGATCAACAGAAAATATATGGAAAGCATTAAATAAGGTCTACCTTGAAATAAATGGCCATATCTTCGTCAAAAATTGCCCCATTTCAATTATAAAGGTGTTTTTAGAATTCACTCGATCTTTGGAAACAAACTGCATTAAAATAATTTGACTTCCGACTCATCTAAGAAAGATATTAAGGGATATTCGATAAATAGAAAATATATGGAAAGCATTAAATAGGGTCTACCTTGAAATAAATGGCCATATCTTCGTCAAAAATTGCCCCATTTCAATTATAAAGGTGTTTTTAGGATTCGCTCGATCTTTGGAACAAAACTGCATTAAAATAATTTGACTTCCGACTCATCTAAGAAAGATATTAAGGGATATTCTTTGATCAACAGAAAATATATGGAAAGCATTAAATAGGGTCTACCTTGAAATCAATGGCCATATCTTCGTCAAAAATTGCCCCATTTCAATTATAAAGGTGTTTTTAGAATTCACTTGATCTTTGGAACAAAACTGCATTAAAATAATTTGACTTCCGACTCATCTAAGAAAGATATTAAGGGATATCCTTCGATTAATAGAAAATATAAGCCAAACATTAAATAGGGTCTACCTTGAAATAAATGGCCATATCTTCGTCAAGCATTGCCCCATTTCAATTATAAAGGTGTTTTTAGAATTCACTTAATCTTTGGAACAAAACTGCATTAAAATACAATTTGACTTCCGACTCATCTAAGAAAGATATTAAGGGATATTCTTCGATCAATAGAAAATATATGGAAAGCATTAAATAGGGTCTACCTTGAAATAAATGGCCATATCTTCGTCAAAAATTGCCCCATTTCAATTATAAAGGTGTTTTTAGAATTCACTTGATCTTTGGAACAAAACTGCATCAAAATAATTTGACTTCCGACTCATCTAAGAAAGATATTAAGGGATATTCTTCGATAAATAGAAAATATATGGAAAGCATTAAATAGGGTCTACCTTGAAATAAATGGCCATATCTTCGTCTAAAATTGCCCCATTTCAATTATAAAGGTGTTTTTAGAATTCACTTGATCTTTGGAACAAAACTGCATTAAAACAATTTGACTTCCGACTCATCTAAGAAAGATATTAAGGGATATTCTTCGATAAATAGAAAATATATGGAAAGCATTAAATAAGGTCTACCTTGAAATAAATGGCCATATCTTCATCTAAAATTGCCCAATTTCAATTCTAAAGGTGTTTTTAGAATTCGCTCGATCTTTGAAACAAAACTGCATTAAAATAAATTTGACTTCCGGCTCATCTAAGAAAGATATTAAGGGATATTCTTCGATAAATAGAAAATATAAGGAAAGCATTAAATAGGGTCAACCTTGAAATAAATGGCCATATCTTCTTCTAAAATTGCCCCATTTCAATTATAAAGGTGTTTTTAGAATTCACTTGATCTTTGAAACTAAACTGCATTAAAATAATTTGACTTCCGACTCATCTAAGAAAGATATTAAGGGATATTCTTCGATAAATAGAAAATATATGGAAAGCATTAAATAGGGTCTACCTTGAAATAAATGGCCATATCTTCGTCAAAAATTGCCCCATTTCAATTATAAAGGTGTTTTTAGAATTCACTTGATCTTTGGAACAAAACTGCATTAAAATAATTTGTCTTCCGACTCATCTAAGAAAGATATTAAGGGATATTCTTCGATAAATTGAAAATATATGGAAAGCATTAAATAGTGTCTACCTTGAAATAAATGGCCATATCTTCGTCTAAAATTGCCCCATTTCAATTATAAAGGTGTTTTTAGAATTCACTTGATCTTTGGAACAAAACTGCATTAAAACAATTTGACTTCCGTTTCATCTAAGAAAGATATTAAGGGATATTCTTCGATCAACAGAAAATATATGGAAAGCATTAAATAGGCTCTACCTTGAAATACATGGCCATATCTTCGTAAAAAATTGCCCCATTTCAATTATAAAGGTGTTTTTAGAATTCGCTCGATCTTTGAAACAAAACTGCATTAAATATAAATTGATTTCCGGCTCATCTAAGAAAGATATTAAGGGATATTCTTCGATAAATAGAAAATATAAGGAAAGCATTAAATAGGGTCAACCTTGAAATAAATGGCCATATCTTCTTCTAAAATTGCCCCATTTCAATTATAAAGGTGTTTTTAGAATTCACTCGATCTGTGAAACTAAACTGCATTAAAATAATTTGACCTTCGACTCATCTAAGAAAGATATTAAGGGATATTCTTCGAACAATAGAAAATATATGGAAAGCATTAAATAGGGTCTACCTTGAAATAAATGGCCATATCTTCGTCAAAAATTGCCCCATTTCAATTAAAAAGGTGTTTTTAGAATTCACTCAATCTTTGGAACAAAAACTGCATTAAAATAATTTGACTTCCGACTCATCTAAGAAAGATATTAAGGGATATTCTTCGATCAATAGAAAATATATGGAAAGCATTAAATAGGGTCTACCTTGAAATAAATGGCCATATCTTCGTCAAAAATTGCCCCATTTCAATTATAAAGGTGTTTTTAGAATTCACTTGATCTTTGGAACAAAACTGCATTAAAATAATTTGACTTCCGACTCATTTAAAAGATATTAAGGGATATTCTTCGATAAATAGAAAATATATGGAAAGCATTAAATAGGGTCTACCCTGAAATAAATGGCCATATCTTCGTCAAAAATTGCCCCATTTCAATTATAAAGGTATTTTTAGAATTCACTCGATCTTTGGAACAAAACTGCATTAAAATAATTTGACTTCCGACTCATCTAAGAAAGACATTAAGGGATATTCTTCGATAAATAGAAAATATATGGAAAGCATTAAATAGGCTCTACCTTGAAATAAATGGCCATATCTTGGTCAAAAATTGCCCCATTTCAATTATAAAGGTGTTTTTAGAATTCGCTCGATCTTTGAAACAAAACTGCATTAAAATAATTTGACTTCCAACTCATCTAAAAAAGATATTAAGGGATATTCTTCGATAAATAGAAAATATATGGAAAGCATTAAATAGGGTCTACCATATCTTCGTCAAAAATTGCCCCATTTCAATTATAAAGGTGTTTTTAGAATTCACTCGATCTTTGGAACAAAACTGCATTAAAATAATTTGACTTCCGACTCATCTAAGGAAGATATTAAGGGATATTCTTCGATAAATAGAAAATGTATGGAAAGCATTAAATAGGGTCTACCTTGAAATAAATGGCCATATCTTCGTCAAAAATTGCCCCATTATATTATGAAGGTGTTTTTAGAATTTACTTGATCTTTGGAACAAAACTGCTTTAAAATAATTTGACTTCCGACTCATCTAAGAAAGATATTAAGGGATATTCTTCGATAAATTGACAATATATGGAAAGCATTAAATAGTGTCTATCTTGAAATAAATGGCCATATCTTCGTCAAAAATTGCCCCATTTCAATTATAAAGGTGTTTTAAGAATTCACTTGATCTTTTGAAACAAAACTGCATTAAATTAATTTGACTTCCGACTCATCTAAGAAAGATATTAAGGGATATTCTTCGATAAATAGAAAATATATGAAAAGCATTAAATAGGGTCTACCTTGAAATAAATGGCCATATCTTCGTCAAAAATTGCCCCATTTCAATTATAAAGGTGTTTTTAGAATTCACTTGATCTTTGGAAACAAACTGCATTAAAATAATTTGACTTCCGACTCATTTAAGAAAGATATTAAGGGATATTCTTCGATAAATAGAAAATATATGGAAAGCATTAAATAGGGTCAACCTTGAAATAAATGGCCATATCTTCATCTAAAATTGCCCAATTTCAATTATAAAGGTGTTTTTAGAATTCACTTGATCTTTGAAACAAAACTGCATTAAAATAATTTGACTTCCGACTCATCTAAGAAAGATATTAAGGGATATTCGATAAATAGAAAATATATGGAAAGCATTAAATAGGGTCTACCTTGAAATAAATGGCCATATCTTCATCTAAAATTGCCCAATTTCAATTATAAAGGTGTTTTTAGAATTCACTTGATCTTTGAAACAAAACTGCATTAAAATAATTTGACTTCCGACTCATCTAAGAAAGATATTAAGGGATATTCTTCGATAAATAGAAAATATATGGAAAGCATTAAATAGGGTCTACCTTGAAATAAATGGCCATATCTTCGTCAAAAATTGCCCCACTTCAATTATAAAGGCGTTTTTAGAATTCGCTTAATCTTTGAAACAAAACTGCATTAAAATAATTTGACTTCCGACTCATCTAAGAAAGATATTAAGGAATATTCTTCGATAAATTGAAAATATATGGAAAGCATTAAATAGGGTCTACCTTGAAATAAATAACCATATCTTCGTCAAAAATTGCCCCATTTCAATTATAAAGGTGTTTTTAGGATTCGCTCGATCTTTGGAACAAAACTGCATTAAAATAATTTGACTTCCGACTCATCTAAGAAAGATATTAAGGGATATTCTTTGATCAACAGAAAATATATGGAAAGCATTAAATAGGGTCTACCCTGAAATAAATGGCCATATCTTTGTCTCAAATTGCCCCATTTCAATTATAAAGGTATTTTTAGAATTCACTCGATCTTTGGAACAAAACTGCATTAAAATAATTTGACTTCCGACTCATCTAAGAAAGATATTAAGGGATATTCGATAAATAGAAAATATATGGAAAGCATTAAATAGGGTCTACCTTGAAATAAATGGCCATATCTTCGTCAAAAATTGCCCCATTTCAATTATAAAGGTGTTTTTAGAATTCGCTTAATCTTTGAAACAAAACTGCATTAAAATAATTTGACTTCCGACTCATTTAAGAAAGATATTAAGGGATATTCTTCGATAAATAGAAAATATATGAATATCATTAAATAGGGTCTACCTTGAAATAAATGGCCATATCTTCGTCAAAAATTGCCCCATTTCAATTATAAAGGTGTTTTTAGAATTCGCTCGATCTTTGGAACAAAACTGCATTAAAATAATTCGACTTCCGACTCATCTAAGAAAGATATTAAGGGATATTCTTCGATAAATAGAAAATATATGGAAAGCATTAAATAGGGTCTACCTTGAAATAAATGGCCATATCTTCGTCAAAAATTGCCCCATTTCAATTATAAAGGTGTTTTTAGAATTCACTTGATCTTTGGAACAAAACTGCATTAAAATAATTTGCCTTCCGACTCATCTAAGAAAGATATTAAGGGATATTCTTCGATAAATTGACAATATATGGAAAGCATTAAATAGTGTCTACCTTGAAATAAATGGCCATATCTTCGTCAAAAATTGCCCCATTTCAATTATAAAGGTGTTTTTAGAATTCACTTGATCTTTGGAACAAAACTGCATTAAAATAATTTGACTTCCGACTCATCTAAGAAAGATATTAAGGGATATTCTTCGATAAATAGAAAATATATGAAAAGCATTAAATAGGGTCTACCTTGAAATAAATGGCCATATCTTCATCTAAAATTGCCCAATTTCAATTATAAAGGTGTTTTTAGAATTCACTTGATCTTTGAAACAAAACTGCATTAAAATAATTTGACTTCCGACTCATCTAAGAAAGATATTAAGGGATATTCGATAAATAGAAAATATATTGAAAGCATTAAATAGGGTCTACCTTGAAATAAATGGCCATATCTTCATCTAAAATTGCCCAATTTCAATTATAAAGGTGTTTTTAGAATTCGCTTAATCTTTGAAACAAAACTGCATTAAAATAATTTGACTTCCGACTCATCTAAGAAAGATATTAAGGGATATTCTTCGATAAATTGAAAATATATGGAAAGCATTAAATATGGTCTACCTTGAAATAAATGGCCATATCTTCGTCAAAAATTGCCCCATTTCAATATAAAGGTGTTTTTAGAATTCACTTGATCTTTGGAACAAAACTGCATTAAAATAATTTGACTTCCGACTCATCTAAGAAAGATATTAAGGGATATTCTTCGATAAATAGAAAATATATGGAAAGCATTAAATAGGGTCTACCTTGAAATAAATGGCCATATCTGCTTCTAAAATTGCCCCATTTCAATTATAAAGGTGTTTTTAGAATTCACTCGATCTTTGAAACTAAACTGCATTAAAATAATTTGACTTCCGACTCATCTAAGAAAGATATTAAGGGATATTCTTCGATAAATAGAAAATATATGGAAAGCATTAAATAGGGTCTACCTTGAAATAAATGGCCATATCTTCGTCAATAAATTGCCCCATTTCAAATTATAAAAGGTGTTTTTAGAATTCACTTGATCCTTGGAACAAAAACTGCATTAAAAACAATTTGACTTCCGTTTCATCTAAGAAAAGATAATAAGGGAAATTTCTTTGATCAACAGAAAATATATGGAAAGCATTAAAATAGGGTCTACCTTGAAATAAATGGCCATATCTTCGTCAAAAATTGCCCCATTTTAATTCTAAAGGTGTTTTTAGGATTCGCTCGATCTTTGAAACAAAACTGCATTAAATAAAATTGATTTCCGGCTCATCTAAGAAAGATATTAAGGGATATTCTTCGATAAATAGAAAATATAAGGAAAGCATTAAATAGGGTCAACCTTGAAATAAATGGCCATATCTGCTTCTAAAATTGCCCCATTTCAATTATAAAGGTGTTTTTAGAATTCACTCGATCTTTGAAACTAAACTGCATTAAAATAATTTGACTTCCGACTCATCTAAGAAAGATATTAAGGGATATTCTTCGATAAATAGAAAATATATGGAAAGCATTAAATAGGGTCTACCTTGAAATAAATGGCCATATCTTCGTCAAAAATTGCCCCATTTCAATTATAAAGGTGTTTTTAGAATTCACTTGATCTTTGGAACAAAACTGCATTAAAACAATTTGACTTCCGTTTCATCTAAGAAAGATATTAAGGGATATTCTTCGATAAATAGAAAATATATGGAAAGCATTAAATAAGGTCTACCTTGAAATAAATGGCCATATCTTCGTATAAAAGCGCCCCATTTCAACTCTAAAGGTGTTTTTAGAATTCGCTCGATCTTTGAAACAAAACTGCATTAAATAAAATTGATTTCCGGCTCATCTAAGAAAGATATTAAGGGATATTCTTCGATAAATAGAAAATATAAGGAAAGCATTAAATAGGGTCAACCTTGAAATAAATGGCCATATCTTCTTCTAAAATTGCCCCATTTCAATTATAAAGGTGTTTTTAGAATTCACTCGATCTGTGAAACTAAACTGCATTAAAATAATTTGACCTTCGACTCATCTAAGAAAGATATTAAGGGATATTCTTCGAACAATAGAAAATATATGGAAAGCATTAAATAGGGTCTACCTTGAAATAAATGGCCATATCTTCGTCAAAAATTGCCCCATTTCAATTAAAATGGTGTTTTTAGAATTCACTCAATCTTTGGAACAAAACTGCATTAAAATAATTTGACTTCCGACTCATCTAAGAAAGATATTAAGGGATATTCTTCGATCAATAGAAAATATATGGAAAGCATTAAATAGGGTCTACCTTGAAATAAATGGCCATATCTTCGTCAAAAATTGCCCCATTTCAATTATAAAGGTGTTTTTAGAATTCACTTGATCTTTGGAACAAAACTGCATTAAAATAATTTGACTTCCGACTCATCTAAGAAAGATATTAAGGGATATTCTTCGATAAATAGAAAATATATGGAAAGCATTAAATAGGGTCTACCCTGAAATAAATGGCCATATCTTCGTCAAAAATTGCCCCATTTCAATTATAAAGGTATTTTTAGAATTCACTCGATCTTTGGAACAAAACTGCATTAAAATAATTTGACTTCCGACTCATCTAAGAAAGACATTAAGGGATATTCCATAAATAGAAAATATATGGAAAGCATTAAATAGGGTCTACCTTGAAATAAATGGCCATATCTTCGTCAAAAATTGCCCCATTTCAATTATAAAGGTGTTTTTAGAATTCGCTTGATTTTTGAAACAAAACTGCATTAAAATAATTTGACTTCCGACTCATCTAAGAAAGATATTAAGGGATATTCTTCGATAAATTGAAAATATATGGAAAGCATTAAATATGGTCTACCTTGAAATAAATGGCCATATCTTCGTCAAAAATTGCCCCATTTCAATTATAAAGGTGTCTTTAGAATTCACTTGATCTTTGGAACAAAACTGCATTAAAATAATTTGACTTCCGACTCATCTAAAAAAGATATTAAGGGATATTCTTCGATAAATAGAAAATATATGGAAAGCATTAAATAGGGTCTACCTTGAAATAAATGGCCATATCTTCTTCTAAAATTGCCCCATTTCAATTATAAAGGTGTTTTTAGAATTCACTTGATCTTTGAAACTAAACTGCATTAAAATAATTTGACTTCCGACTCATCTAAGAAAGATATTAAGGGATATTCTTCGATAAATAGAAAATATATGGAAAGCATTAAATAGGGTCTACCTTGAAATAAATGGCCATATCTTCGTCAAAAATTGCCCCATTTCAATTATAAAGGTGTTTTTAGAATTCACTTGATCTTTGGAACAAAACTGCATTAAAACAATTTGACTTCCGTTTTATCTAAGAAAGATAATAAGGGATATTCTTTGATCAACAGAAAATATATGGAAAGCATTAAATAGGGTCTACCTTGAAATAAATGGCCATATCTTCGTCAAAAATTGCCCCATTTTAATTCTAAAGGTGTTTTTAGGATTCGCTCGATCTTTGGAACAAAACTGCATTAAAATAAAATTGACTTCCGGCTCATCTAAGAAAGATATTAAGGGATATTCTTCGATAAATAGAAAATATAAGGAAAGCATTAAATAGGGTCAACCTTGAAATAAATGGCCATATCTTCTTCTAAAATTGCCCCATTTCAATTATAAAGGTGTTTTTAGAATTCACTTGATCTTTGAAACAAAACTGCATTAAAATAATTTGACTTCCGACTCATCTAAGAAAGATATTAAGGGATATTCTTCGATAAATAGAAAATATATGGAAAGCATTAAATAGGGTCTACCTTGAAATAAATGGCCATATCTTCGTCAAAAATTGCCCCATTTCAATTATAAAGGTGTTTTTAGAATTCACTTGATCTTTGGAACAAAACTGCATTAAAACAATTTGACTTCCGTTTCATCTAAGAAAGATAATAAGGGATATTCTTTGATCAACAGAAAATATATGGAAAGCATTAAATAAGGTCTACCTTGAAATAAATGGCCATATCTTCGTATAAAAGCGCCCCATTTCAATTCTAAAGGTGTTTTTAGAATTCGCTCGATCTTTGAAACAAAACTGCATTAAATAAAATTGATTTCCGGCTCATCTAAGAAAGATATTAAGGGATATTCTTCGATAAATAGAAAATATAAGGAAAGCATTAAATAGGGTCAACCTTGAAATAAATGGCCATATCTTCTTCTAAAATTGCCCCATTTCAATTATAAAGGTGTTTTTAGAATTCACTCGATCTTTGAAACTAAACTGCATTAAAATAATTTGACCTTCCGACTCATCTAAGAAAGATATTAAGGGATATTCTTCGAACAATAGAAAATATATGGAAAGCATTAAATAGGGTCTACCTTGAAATAAATGGCCATATCTTCGTCAAAAATTGCCCCATTTCAATTAAAAAGGTGTTTTTAGAATTCACTCAATCTTTGGAACAAAACTGCATTAAAATAATTTGACTTCCGACTCATCTAAGAAAGATATTAAGGGATATTCTTCGATCAATAGAAAATATATGGAAAGCATTAAATAGGGTCTACCTTGAAATAAATGGCCATATCTTCGTCAAAAATTGCCCCATTTCAATTATAAAGGTGTTTTTAGAATTCACTTGATCTTTGGAACAAAACTGCATTAAAATAATTTGACTTCCGACTCATCTAAAAAAGATATTAAGGGATATTCTTCGATAAATAGAAAATATATGGAAAGCATTAAATAGGGTCTACCCTGAAATAAATGGCCATATCTTCGTCAAAAATTGCCCCATTTCAATTATAAAGGTGTTTTTAGAATTCACTTGATCTTTGGAACAAAACTGCATTAAAATAATTTGACTTCCGACTCATCTAAGAAAGACATTAAGGGATATTCTTCGATAAATAGAAAATATATGGAAAGCACTAAATAGGGTCTACCTTGAAATAAATGGCCATATCTTCGTCAAAAATTGCCCCATTTCAATTATAAAGGTGTTTTTAGAATTCGCTTAATCTTTGAAACAAAACTGCATTAAAATAATTTGACTTCCGACTCATCTAAAAAAGATATTAAGGGATATTCTTCGATAAATAGAAAATATATGGAAAGCATTAAATAGGGTCTACCTTGAAATAAATGGCCATATCTTCGTCAAAAATTGCCCCATTTCAATTATAAAGGTGTTTTTAGAATTCGCTCGATCTTTGGAACAAAACTGCATTAAAATAATTTGACTTCCGACTCATCTAAGAAAGATATTAAGGGATATTCTTCGATAAATAGAAAATATATGGAAAGCATTAAATAGGGTCTACCTTGAAATAAATGGCCATATCTTCGTCAAAAATTGCCCCATTTCAATTATAAAGGTGTTTTTAGAATTCACTTGATCTTTGGAACAAAACTGCATTAAAATAATTTGACTTCCGACTCATCTAAGAAAGATATTAAGGGATATTCTTCGATAAATAGAAAATATATGGAAAGCATTAAATAGGGTCTACCTTGAAATAAATGGCCATATCTTCGTCAAAAATTGCCCCATTTCAATTATAAAGGTGTTTTTAGAATTCGCTCGATCTTTGGAACAAAACTGCATTAAAATAATTTGACTTCCGACTCATCTAAGAAAGATATTAAGGGATATTCTTCGATAAATAGAAAATATATGGAAAGCATTAAATAGGGTCTACCTTGAAATAAATGGCCATATCTTCGTCAAAAATTGCCCCATTTCAATTATAAAGGTGTTTTTAGAATTCACTTGATCTTTGGAACAAAACTGCATTAAAATAATTTGACTTCCGACTCATCTAAAAAAGATATTAAGGGATATTCTTCGATAAATAGAAAATATATGGAAAGCATTAAATAGGGTCTACCTTGAAATAAATGGCCATATCTTCGTCAAAAATTGCCCCACTTCAATTATAAAGGTGTTTTTAGAATTCGCTTAATCTTTGGAACAAAACTGCATTAAAATAATTTGACTTCCGACTCATCTAAGAAAGATATTAAGGGATATTCGATAAATAGAAAATATATGGAAAGCATTAAATAGGGTCTACCTTGAAATAAATGGCCATATCTTCGTCAAAAATTGCCCCATTTCAATTATAAAGGTGTTTTTAGAATTCGCTCGATCTTTGGAACAAAACTGCATTAAAATAATTTGACTTCCGACTCATCTAAGAAAGATATTAAGGGATATTCTTTGATAAATAGAAAATATATGGAAAGCATTAAATAGGGTCTACCCTGAAATAAATGGCCATATCTTCGTCAAAAATTGCCCCATTTCAATTATAAAGGTATTTTTAGAATTCACTTGATCTTTGGAACAAAACTGCATTAAAATAATTTGACTTCCGACTCATCTAAGAAAGATATTAAGGGATATTCTTCGATAAATAGAAAATATATGGAAAGCATTAAATAGGGTCTACCTTGAAATAAATGGCCATATCTTCGTCAAAAATTGCCCCATTTCAATTATAAAGGTGTTTTTAGAATTCACTTGATCTTTGAAACAAAACTGCATTAAAATAATTTGACTTCCGACTCATCTAAGAAAGATATTAAGGGATATTCTTCGATAAATAGAAAATATATGGAAAGCATTAAATAGGGTCTACCTTGAAATAAATGGCCATATCTTCGTCAAAAATTGCCCCATTTCAATTATAAAGGTGTTTTTAGAATTCGCTCGATCTTTGGAACAAAACAACATTAAAATAATTTGACTTCCGACTCATCTAAGAAAGATATTAAGGGATATTCTTCGACAAATAGAAAATATATGGAGAGCATTAAATAGGGTCTACCTTGAAATAAATGGCCATATCTTCATCAAAAATTGCCCCATTTCAATTATAAAGGTGTTTTTAGAATTCACTTGATCTTTGGAACAAAACTGCATTAAAATAATTTGACTTCCGACTCATCTAAGAAAGATATTAAGGGATATTCTTCGATAAATTGAAAATATATGGAAAGCATTAAATAGGGTCTACCTTGATATAAATGGCCATATCTTCGTCAAAAATTGCCCCATTTCAATTATAAAGGTGTTTTTAGAATTCACTTGATCTTTGGAACAAAACTGCATTAAAATAATTTGACTTCCGACTCATCTAAGAAAGATATTAAGGGATATTCTTCGATAAATAGAAAATATATGGAAAGCATTAAATAGGGTCTACCTTGAAATAAATGGCCATATCTTCGTCAAAAATTGCCCCATTTCAATTATAAAGGTGTTTTTAGAATTCACTTGATCTTTGGAACAAAACTGCATTAAAGTAATTTGACTTCCGACTCATCTAAGAAAGATATTAAGGGATATTCTTTGATCAATAGAAAATATATGGAAAGCATTAAATAGGGTCTACCTTGAAATAAATGGCCATATCTTCGTCAAAAATTGCCCCATTTCAATTATAAAGGTGTTTTTAGAATTCACTCAATCTTTGGAACAAAACTGCATTAAAATAATTTGACTTCCGACTCATCTAAGAAAGATATTAAGGGATATTCTTCGATAAATAGAAAATATATGGAAAGCATTAAATAGGGTCTACCTTGAAATAAATGGCCATATCTTCGTCAAAAATTGCCCCATTTCAATTATAAAGGTGTCTTTAGAATTCACTTGATCTTTGAAACAAAACTGCATTAAAATAATTTGACTTCCGACTCATCTAAAAAAGATATTAAGGGATATTCTTCGATAAATAGAAAATATATGGAAAGCATTAAATAGGGTCTACCTTGAAATAAATGGCCATATCTTCTTCTAAAATTGCCCCATTTCAATTATAAAGGTGTTTTTAGAATTCACTCGATCTTTGGAACTAAACTGCATTAAAATAATTTGACTTCCGACTCATCTAAGAAAGATATTAAGGGATATTCTTCGATAAATAGAAAATATATGGAAAGCATTAAATAGGGTCTACCTTGAAATAAATGGCCATATCTTCGTCAAAAATTGCCCCATTTCAATTATAAAGGTGTTTTTAGAATTCACTTGATCTTTGGAACAAAACTGCATTAAAACAATTTGTCTTCCGTCTCATCTAAGAAAGATAATAAGGGATATTCTTTGATCAACAGAAAATATATGGAAAGCATTAAATAGGGTCTACCTTGAAATAAATGGCCATATCTTCGTCAAAAATTGCCCCATTTTAATTCTAAAGGTGTTTTTAGAATTCGCTCGATCTTTGAAACAAAACTGCATTAAATAAAATTGATTTCCGGCTCATCTAAGAAAGATATTAAGGGATATTCTTCGATAAATAGAAAATATAAGGAAAGCATTAAATAGGGTCAACCTTGAAATAAATGGCCATATCTTCTTCTAAAATTGCCCCATTTCAATTATAAAGGTGTTTTTAGAATTCACTTGATCTTTGAAACTAAACTGCATTAAAATAATTTGACTTCCGACTCATCTAAGAAAGATATTAAGGGATATTCTTCGATAAATAGAAAATATATGGAAAGCATTAAATAGGGTCTACCTTGAAATAAATGGCCATATCTTCGTCAAAAATTGCCCCATTTCAATTATAAAGGTGTTTTTAGAATTACTTGATCTTTGGAACAAAACTGCATTAAAATAATTTGACTTCCGACTCATCTAAGAAAGATATTAAGGGATATTCTTCGATAAATAGAAAATATATGGAAAGCATTAAATAGGGTCTACCTTGAAATAAATGGCCATATCTTCGTCGAAAATTGCCCCATTTCAATTATAAAGGTGTTTTTAGAATTCACTTGATCTTTGGAACAAAACTGCATTAAAACAATTTGACTTCCGTTTCATCTAAGAAAGATATTAAGGGATATTCTTCGATAAATAGAAAATATATGGAAAGCATTAAATAGGCTCTACCTTGAAATACATGGCCATATCTTCGTAAAAAATTGCCCCATTTCAATTATAAAAATGTTTTTAGAATTCGCTCGATCTTTGAAACAAAACTGCATTAAATAAAATTGATTTCCGGCTCATCTAAGAAAGATATTAAGGGATATTCTTCGATAAATAGAAAATATAAGGAAAGCATTAAATAGGGTCAACCTTGAAATAAATGGCCATATCTTCTTCTAAAATTGCCCCATTTCAATTATAAAGGTGTTTTTAGAATTCACTCGATCTGTGAAACTAAACTGCATTAAAATAATTTGACCTTCGACTCATCTAAGAAAGATATTAAGGGATATTCTTCGAACAATAGAAAATATATGGAAAGCATTAAATAGGGTCTACCTTGAAATAAATGGCCATATCTTCGTCAAAAATTGCCCCATTTCAATTAAAATGGTGTTTTTAGAATTCACTCAATCTTTGGAACAAAACTGCATTAAAATAATTTGACTTCCGACTCATCTAAGAAAGATATTAAGGGATATTCTTCGATCAATAGAAAATATATGGAAAGCATTAAATAGGGTCTACCTTGAAATAAATGGCCATATCTTCGTCAAAAATTGCCCCATTTCAATTATAAAGGTGTTTTTAGAATTCACTTGATCTTTGGAACAAAACTGCATTAAAATAATTTGACTTCCGACTCATTTAAAAAAGATATTAAGGGATATTCTTCGATAAATAGAAAATATATGGAAAGCATTAAATAGGGTCTACCCTGAAATAAATGGCCATATCTTCGTCAAAAATTGCCCCATTTCAATTATAAAGGTATTTTTAGAATTCACTCGATCTTTGGAACAAAACTGCATTAAAATAATTTGACTTCCGACTCATCTAAGAAAGACATTAAGGGATATTCCATAAATAGAAAATATATGGAAAGCATTAAATAGGGTCTACCTTGAAATAAATGGCCATATCTTCGTCAAAAATTGCCCCATTTCAATTATAAAGGTGTTTTTAGAATTCGCTTAATCTTTGAAACAAAACTGCATTAAAATAATTTGACTTCCGACTCATCTAAAAAAGATATTAAGGGATATTCTTCGATAAATAGAAAATATATGGAAAGCATTAAATAGGGTCTACCTTGAAATAAATGGCCATATCTTCGTCAAAAATTGCCCCATTTCAATTATAAAGGTGTTTTTAGAATTCGCTCGATCTTTGGAACAAAACTGCATTAAAATAATTTGACTTCCGACTCATCTAAAAAAGATATTAAGGGATATTCTTCGATAAATAGAAAATATATGGAAAGCATTAAATAGGGTCTACCTTGAAATAAATGGCCATATCTTCGTCAAAAATTGCCCCATTTCAATTATAAAGGTGTTTTTAGAATTCACTCGATCTTTGGAACAAAACTGCATTAAAATAATTTGACTTCCGACTCATCTAAGAAAGATATTAAGGGATATTCTTCGATAAATTGAAAATATATGGAAAGCATTAAATAGTGTCTACCTTGAAATAAATGGCCATATCTTCGTCAAAAATTGCCCCATTTCAATTATAAAGGTGTTTTTAGAATTCACTTGATCTTTGGAACAAAACTGCATTAAAATAATTTGACTTCCGACTCATCTAAGAAAGATATTAAGGGATATTCTTCGATAAATAGAAAATATATGGAAAGCATTAAATAGGGTCAACCTTGAAATAAATGGCCATATCTTCATCTAAAATTGCCCCATTTCAATTATAAAGGTGTTTTTAGAATTCACTTGATCTTTGGAAACAAACTGCATTAAAATAATTTGACTTCCGACTCATTTAAGAAAGATATTAAGGGATATTCTTCGATAAATAGAAAATATATGGAAAGCATTAAATAGGGTCAACCTTGAAATAAATGGCCATATCTTCATCTAAAATTGCCCAATTTCAATTATAAAGGTGTTTTTAGAATTCACTTGATCTTTGAAACAAAACTGCATTAAAATAATTTGACTTCCGACTCATCTAAGAAAGATATTAAGGGATATTCGATAAATAGAAAATATATGGAAAGCATTAAATAGGGTCTACCTTGAAATAAATGGCCATATCTTCATCTAAAATTGCCCAATTTCAATTATAAAGGTGTTTTTAGAATTCGCTTGATTTTTGAAACAAAACTGCATTAAAATAATTTGACTTCCGACTCATCTAAGAAAGATATTAAGGGATATTCTTCGATAAATAGAAAATATATGGAAAGCATTAAATAGGGTCTACCTTGAAATAAATGGCCATATCTTCGTCAAAAATTGCCCCATTTCAATTATAAAGGTGTTTTTAGAATTCACTTGATCTTTGGAACAAAACTGCATTAAAATAATTTGACTTCCGACTCATCTAAGAAAGATATTAAGGGATATTCTTCGATAAATAGAAAATATATGGAAAGCATTAAATAGGGTCTACCTTGAAATAAATGGCCATATCTTCGTCAAAAATTGCCCCATTTCAATTATAAAGGTGTTTTTAGAATTCGCTTGATCTTTGGAACAAAACTGCATTAAAATAATTTGACTTCCGACTCATCTAAAAAAGATATTAAGGGATATTCTTCGATAAATAGAAAATATATGGAAAGCATTAAATAGGGTCTACCTTGAAATAAATGGCCATATCTTCGTCAAAAATTGCCCCATTTCAATTATAAAGGTGTTTTTAGAATTCACTCGATCTTTGGAACAAAACTGCATTAAAATAATTTGACTTCCGACTCATCTAAGAAAGATATTAAGGGATATTCTTCGATCAATAGAAAATATATGGAAAGCATTAAATAGGGTCTACCTTGAAATAAATGGCCATATCTTCGTCAAAAATTGCCCCATTTCAATTATAAAGGTGTTTTTAGAATTCACTTGATCTTTGGAACAAAACTGCATTAAAATAATTTGACTTCCGACTCATTTAAGAAAGATATTAAGGGATATTCTTCGATAAATAGAAAATATATGGAAAGCATTAAATAGGGTCTACCTTGAAATAAATGGCCATATCTTCGTCAAAAATTGCCCCATTTCAATTATAAAGGTGTTTTTAGAATTCACTCGATCTTTGGAACAAAACTGCATTAAAATAATTTGACTTCCGACTCATCTAAGAAAGATATTAAGGGATATTCTTCGATAAATAGAAAATATATGGAAAGCATTAAATAGGGTCTACCTTGAAATAAATGGCCATATCTTCGTCAAAAATTGCCCCATTTCAATTATAAAGGTGTTTTTAGAATTCACTTGATCTTTGGAACAAAACTGCATTAAAATAATTTGACTTCCGACTCATCTAAGAAAGATATTAAGGGATATTCTTCGATAAATAGAAAATATATGGAAAGCATTAAATAGGGTCTACCTTGAAATAAATGGCCATATCTTCGTCAAAAATTGCCCCATTTCAATTATAAAGGTGTTTTTAGAATTCGCTCGATCTTTGGAACAAAACTGCATTAAAATAATTTGACTTCCGACTCATCTAAGAAAGATATTAAGGGATATTCTTCGATAAATAGAAAATATATGGAAAGCATTAAATAGGGTCTACCTTGAAATAAATGGCCATATCTTCGTCAAAAATTGCCCCATTTCAATTATAAAGGTGTTTTTAGAATTCACTTGATCTTTGGAACAAAACTGCATTAAAATAATTTGACTTCCGACTCATCTAAGAAAGATATTAAGGGATATTCTTCGATAAATAGAAAATATATGGAAAGCATTAAATAGGGTCTACCTTGAAATAAATGGCCATATCTTCGTCAAAAATTGCCCCATTTCAATTATAAAGGTGTTTTTAGAATTCACTTGATCTTTGGAACAAAACTGCATTAAAATAATTTGACTTCCGACTCATCTAAGAAAGATATTAAGGGATATTCTTCGATAAATAGAAAATATATGGAAAGCATTAAATAGGGTCTACCTTGAAATAAATGGCCATATCTTCGTCAAAAATTGCCCCATTTCAATTATAAAGGTGTCTTTAGAATTCACTTGATCTTTGGAACAAAACTGCATTAAAATAATTTGACTTCCGACTCATCTAAAAAAGATATTAAGGGATATTCTTCGATAAATAGAAAATATATGGAAAGCATTAAATAGGGTCTACCTTGAAATAAATGGCCATATCTGCTTCTAAAATTGCCCCATTTCAATTATAAAGGTGTTTTTAGAATTCACTCGATCTTTGAAACTAAACTGCATTAAAATAATTTGACTTCCGACTCATCTAAGAAAGATATTAAGGGATATTCTTCGATAAATAGAAAATATATGGAAAGCATTAAATAGGGTCTACCTTGAAATAAATGGCCATATCTTCGTCAAAAATTGCCCCATTTCAATTATAAAGGTGTTTTTAGAATTCACTTGATCTTTGGAACAAAACTGCATTAAAACAATTTGACTTCCGTTTTATCTAAGAAAGATAATAAGGGATATTCTTTGATCAACAGAAAATATATGGAAAGCATTAAATAGGGTCTACCTTGAAATAAATGGCCATATCTTCGTCAAAAATTGCCCCATTTTAATTCTAAAGGTGTTTTTAGGATTCGCTCGATCTTTGAAACAAAACTGCATTAAATAAAATTGATTTCCGGCTCATCTAAGAAAGATATTAAGGGATATTCTTCGATAAATAGAAAATATAAGGAAAGCATTAAATAGGGTCAACCTTGAAATAAATGGCCATATCTTCTTCTAAAATTGCCCCATTTCAATTATAAAGGTGTTTTTAGAATTCACTCGATCTTTGAAACTAAACTGCATTAAAATAATTTGACTTCCGACTCATCTAAGAAAGATATTAAGGGATATTCTTCGATAAATAGAAAATATATGGAAAGCATTAAATAGGGTCTACCTTGAAATAAATGGCCATATCTTCGTCAAAAATTGCCCCATTTCAATTATAAAGGTGTTTTTAGAATTCGCTTAATCTTTGAAACAAAACTGCATTAAAATAATTTGACTTCCGACTCATCTAAGAAAGATATTAAGGAATATTCTTCGATAAATTGAAAATATATGGAAAGCATTAAATAGTGTCTACCTTGAAATAAATAACCATATCTTCTTCTAAAATTGCCCCATTTCAATTATAAAGGTGTTTTTAGAATTCACTTGATCTTTGGAACAAAACTGCATTAAAACAATTTGACTTCCGTTTCATCTAAGAAAGATAATAAGGGATATTCTTTGATCAACAGAAAATATATGGAAAGCATTAAATAAGGTCTACCTTGAAATAAATGGCCATATCTTCGTATAAAAGCGCCCCATTTCAATTCTAAAGGTGTTTTTAGAATTCGCTCGATCTTTGAAACAAAACTGCATTAAATAAAATTGATTTCCGGCTCATCTAAGAAAGATATTAAGGGATATTCTTCGATAAATAGAAAATATAAGGAAAGCATTAAATAGGGTCAACCTTGAAATAAATGGCCATATCTTCTTCTAAAATTGCCCCATTTCAATTATAAAGGTGTTTTTAGAATTCACTCGATCTGTGAAACTAAACTGCATTAAAATAATTTGACCTTCGACTCATCTAAGAAAGATATTAAGGGATATTCTTCGAACAATAGAAAATATATGGAAAGCATTAAATAGGGTCTACCTTGAAATAAATGGCCATATCTTCGTCAAAAATTGCCCCATTTCAATTAAAATGGTGTTTTTAGAATTCACTCAATCTTTGGAACAAAACTGCATTAAAATAATTTGACTTCCGACTCATCTAAGAAAGATATTAAGGGATATTCTTCGATCAATAGAAAATATATGGAAAGCATTAAATAGGGTCTACCTTGAAATAAATGGCCATATCTTCGTCAAAAATTGCCCCATTTCAATTATAAAGGTGTTTTTAGAATTCACTTGATCTTTGGAACAAAACTGCATTAAAATAATTTGACTTCCGACTCATTTAAAAAAGATATTAAGGGATATTCTTCGATAAATAGAAAATATATGGAAAGCATTAAATAGGGTCTACCCTGAAATAAATGGCCATATCTTCGTCAAAAATTGCCCCACTTCAATTATAAAGGTATTTTTAGAATTCACTCGATCTTTGGAACAAAACTGCATTAAAATAATTTGACTTCCGACTCATCTAAGAAAGACATTAAGGGATATTCCATAAATAGAAAATATATGGAAAGCATTAAATAGGGTCTACCTTGAAATAAATGGCCATATCTTCGTCAAAAATTGCCCCATTTCAATTATAAAGGTGTTTTTAGAATTCGCTTAATCTTTGAAACAAAACTGCATTAAAATAATTTGACTTCCGACTCATCTAAAAAGATATTAAGGGATATTCTTCGATAAATAGAAAATATATGGAAAGCATTAAATAGGGTCTACCTTGAAATAAATGGCCATATCTTCGTCAAAAATTGCCCCATTTCAATTATAAAGGTGTTTTTAGAATTCGCTCGATCTTTGGAACAAAACTGCATTAAAATAATTTGACTTCCGACTCATCTAAGAAAGATATTAAGGGATATTCTTCGATAAATAGAAAATATATGGAAAGCATTAAATAGGGTCTACCTTGAAATAAATGGCCATATCTTCGTCAAAAATTGCCCCATTTCAATTATAAAGGTGTTTTTAGAATTCACTTGATCTTTGGAACAAAACTGCATTAAAATAATTTGACTTCCGACTCATCTAAGAAAGATATTAAGGGATATTCTTCGATAAATTGACAATATATGGAAAGCATTAAATAGTGTCTACCTTGAAATAAATGGCCATATCTTCGTCAAAAATTGCCCCATTTCAATTATAAAGGTGTTTTTAGAATTCACTTGATCTTTGGAACAAACCTGCATTAAAATAATTTGACTTCCGACTCATCTAAGAAAGATATTAAGGGATATTCTTCGATAAATAGATAATATATGAAAAGCATTAAATAGGGTCTACCTTGAAATAAATGGCCATATCTTCGTCAAAAATTGCCCCATTTCAATTATAAAGGTGTTTTTAGAATTCACTTGATCTTTGGAAACAAACTGCATTAAAATAATTTGACTTCCGACTCATTTAAGAAAGATATTAAGGGATATTCTTCGATAAATAGAAAATATATGGAAAGCATTAAATAGGGTCTACCTTGAAATAAATGGCCATATCTTCATCTAAAATTGCCCAATTTCAATTATAAAGGTGTTTTTAGAATTCACTCGATCTTTGAAACTAAACTGCATTAAAAATAATTTGACTTCCGACTCATCTAAGAAAGATATTAAGGGATATTCTTCGATTAATAGATAATATAAGCCAAACATTAAATAGGGTCAACCTTGAAATAAATGGCCATATCTTCGTCGAAAATTGCCCCATTTCAATTATAAAGGTGTTTTTAGAATTCACTTGATCTTTGGAACAAAACTGCATTAAAACAATTTGACTTCCGTTTCATCTAAGAAAGATAATAAGGGATATTCTTTGATCAACAGAAAATATATGGAAAGCATTAAATAAGGTCTACCTTGAAAAAAATGGCCATATCTTCGTCAAAAATTGCCCCATTTCAATTATAAAAATGTTTTTAGAATTCGCTCGATCTTTGAAACAAAACTGCATTAAATAAAATTGATTTCCGGCTCATCTAAGAAAGATATTAAGGGATATTCTTCGATAAATAGAAAATATAAGGAAAGCATTAAATAGGGTCAACCTTGAAATAAATGGCCATATCTTCTTCTAAAATTGCCCCATTTCAATTATAAAGGTGTTTTTAGAATTCACTTGATCTTTGGAACAAAACTGCATTAAAATAATTTGACTTCCGACTCATCTAAGAAAGATATTAAGGGATATTCTTCGAACAATAGAAAATATATGGAAAGCATTAAATAGGGTCTACCTTGAAATAAATGGCCATATCTTCGTCAAAAATTGCCCCATTTCAATTAAAATGGTGTTTTTAGAATTCACTCGATCTTTGGAACAAAACTGCATTAAAATAATTTGACTTCCGACTCATCTAAGAAAGATATTAAGGGATATTCTTCGATCAATAGAAAATATATGGAAAGCATTAAATAGGGTCTACCTTGAAATAAATGGCCATATCTTCGTCAAAAATTGCCCCATTTCAATTATAAAGGTGTTTTTAGAATTCACTTGATCTTTGGAACAAAACTGCATTAAAATAATTTGACTTCCGACTCATCTAAGAAAGATATTAAGGGATATTCTTCGATAAATAGAAAATATATGGAAAGCATTAAATAGGGTCTACCTTGAAATAAATGGCCATATCTTCGTCAAAAATTGCCCCATTTCAATTATAAAGGTGTTTTTAGAATTCACTCTGATCTTTGGAACAAAACTGCATTAAAATAATTTGACTTCCGACTCATCTAAGAAAGATATTAAGGGATATTCTTCGATAAATAGAAAATATATGGAAAGCATTAAATAGGGTCTACCTTGAAATAAATGGCCATATCTTCGTCAAAAATTGCCCCATTTCAATTATAAAGGTGTTTTTAGAATTCACTTGATCTTTGGAACAAAACTGCATTAAAATAATTTGACTTCCGACTCATCTAAGAAAGATATTAAGGGATATTCTTCGATAAATTGAAAATATATGGAAAGCATTAAATAGGGTCTACCTTGAAATAAATAGCCATATCTTCGTCAAAAATTGCCCCATTTCAATTATAAAGGTGTTTTTAGAATTCACTCGATCTTTGGAACAAAACTGCATTAAAATAATTTGACTTCCGACTCATCTAAGAAAGATATTAAGGGATATTCTTCGATAAATAGAAAATATATGAAAAGCATTAAATAGGGTCTACCTTGAAATAAATGGCCATATCTTCGTCAAAAATTGCCCCATTTCAATTATAAAGGTGTTTTTAGAATTCACTTGATCTTTGAAAACAAACTGCATTAAAATAATTTGACTTCCGACTCATTTAAGAAAGATATTAAGGGATATTCTTCGATAAATAGAAAATATATGGAAAGCATTAAATAGGGTCTACCTTGAAATAAATGGCCATATCTTCATCTAAAATTGCCCAATTTCAATTATAAAGGTGTTTGTTAGAATTCGCTTAATCTTTGAAACAAAACTGCATTACAATAATTTGACTTCCGACTCATCTAAGAAAGATATTAAGGGATATTCTTCGATAAATAGAAAATATATGGAAAGCATTAAATAGGGTCTACCTTGAAATAAATGGCCATATCTTCATCTAAAATTGCCCAATTTCAATTATAAAGGTGTTTTTAGAATTCGCTTGATTCTTTGAAACAAAACTGCATTAAAATAATTTGACTTCCGACTCATCTAAGAAAGATATTAAGGGATATTCTTCGATAAATAGAAAATATATGGAAAGCATTAAATAGGGTCTACCTTGAAATAAATGGCCATATCTTCGTCAAAAATTGCCCCATTTCAATTATAAAGGTGTTTTTAGAATTCACTTGATCTTTGGAACAAAACTGCATTAAAATAATTTGACTTCCGACTCATCTAAGAAAGATATTAAGGGATATTCTTCGATAAATAGAAAATATATGGAAAGCATTAAATAGGGTCTACCTTGAAATAAATGGCCATATCTTCGTCAAAAATTGCCCCACTTCAATTATAAAGGTGTTTTTAGAATTCGCTTAATCTTTGAAACAAAACTGCATTAAAATAATTTGACTTCCGACTCATCTAAGAAAGATATTAAGGGATATTCTTTGATCAACAGAAAATATATGGAAAGCATTAAATAGGGTCTACCTTGAAATAAATGGCCATATCTTCGTCAAAAATTGCCCCATTTCAATTATAAAGGTGTTTTTAGGATTCACTCGATCTTTGGAACAAAACTGCATTAAAATAATTTGACTTCCGACTCATCTAAGAAAGATATTAAGGGATATTCTTTGATCAACAGAAAATATATGGAAAGCATTAAATAGGGTCTACCTTGAAATAAATGGCCATATCTTCGTCAAAAATTGCCCCATTTCAATTATAAAGGTGTTTTTAGAATTCACTCAATCTTTGGAACAAAACTGCATCAAATTAATCTGACGTCCGACTCATCTAAGAAAGATATTAAGGGATATCCTTCGATTAATAGAAAATATAAGCCAAACATTAAATAGGGTCAACCTTGAAATAAATGGCCATATCTTCGTCTAAAATTGCCCCGTTTCAATTATAAAGGTGTTTTTAGAATTCCTTTGATCTTTGGAACAAAACTGCATTAAAACAATTTGACTTCCGACTCATCTAAGAAAGATAATAAGGGATATTCTTTGATCAACAGAAAATATATGGAAAGCATTAAATAGGGTCTACCTTGAAATAAATGGCCATATCTTCGTCAAAAATTGCCCCATTTCAATTATAAAGGTGTTTTTAGAATTCACTTGATCTTTGGAACAAAACTGCATTAAAATAATTTGACTTCCGACTCATCTAAGAAAGATATTAAGGGATATTCTTTGATCAACAGAAAATATATGGAAAGCATTAAATAGGGTCTACCTTGAAATAAATGGCCATATCTTCGTCAAAAATTGCCCCATTTCAATTATAAAGGTGTTTTTAGAATTCACTTGATCTTTGGAACAAAACTGCATTAAAATAATTTGACTTCCGACTCATCTAAGAAAGATATTAAGGGATATTCTTTGATCAACAGAAAATATATGGAAAGCATTAAATAGGGTCTACCTTGAAATAAATGGCCATATCTTCGTCAAAAATTGCCCCATTTCAATTATAAAGGTGTTTTTAGAATTCACTCGATCTTTGGAACAAAACTGCATCAAAATAATTCTGACGTCCGACTCATCTAAGAAAGATATTAAGGGATATTCTTCGATAAATAGAAAATATATGGCAAGCATTAAATAGGGTCTACCTTGAAATAAATGGCCATATCTTCGTCTAAAATTGCCCCATTTCAATTATAAAGGTGTTTTTAGAATTCACTTGATCTTTGGAACAAAACTGCATTAAAATAATTTGACTTCCGACTCATCTAAGAAAGATAATAAGGGATATTCTTTGATCAACAGAAAATATATGGAAAGCATTAAATAAGGTCTACCTTGAAATAAATGGCCATATCTTCGTCAAAAATTGCCCCATTTCAATTATAAAGGTGTTTTTAGAATTCACTCGATCTTTGGAACAAAACTGCATTAAATAAAATTGACTTCCGACTCATCTAAGAAAGATATTAAGGGATATTCTTCGATAAATAGAAAATATAAGGAAAGCATTAAATAGGGTCAACCTTGAAATAAATGGCCATATCTTCTTCTAAAATTGCCCCATTTCAATTATAAAGGTGTTTTTAGAATTCACTCGATCTTTGAAACTAAACTGCATTAAAATAATTTGACTTCCGACTCATCTAAGAAAGATATTAAGGGATATTCTTCGATCAATAGAAAATATATGGAAAGCATTAAATAGGGTCAACCTTGAAATAAATGGCCATATCTTCGTCAAAAATTGCCCCATTTAAATTATAATGGTGTTTTTAGAATTCACTCAATCTTTGGAACAAAACTGCATTAAAATAATTTGACTTCCGACTCATCTAAGAAAGATATTAAGGGATATTCTTCGATCAATAGAAAATATATGGAAAGCATTAAATAAGGTCTACCTTGAAATAAATGGCCATATCTTCGTCAAAAATTGCCCCATTTCAATTATAAAGGTGTTTTTAGAATTTACTTGATCTTTGGAACAAAACTGCATTAAAATAATTTGACTTCCGACTCATCTAAGAAAGATATTAAGGGATATTCTTTGATCAACAGAAAATATATGGAAAGCATTAAATAGGGTCTACCTTGAAATAAATGGCCATATCTTCGTCAAAAATTGCCCCATTTCAATTATAAAGGTGTTTTTAGAATTCGCTCGATCTTTGGAACAAAACTGCATTAAAATAATTTGACTTCCGACTCATCTAAGAAAGATATTAAGGGATATTCTTTGATCAACAGAAAATATATGGAAAGCATTAAATAGGGTCTACCTTGAAATAAATGGCCATATCTTCGTCAAAAATTGCCCCATTTCAATTATAAAGGTGTTTTTAGAATTCACTCAATCTTTGGAACAAAACTGCATCAAATTAATCTGACGTCCGACTCATCTAAGAAAGATATTAAGGGATATCCTTCGATTAATAGAAAATATAAGCCAAACATTAAATAGGGTCAACCTTGAAATAAATGGCCATATCTTCGTCTAAAATTGCCCCGTTTCAATTATAAAGGTGTTTTTAGAATTTACTTGATCTTTGGAACAAAACTGCATTAAAATAATTTGACTTCCGACTCATCTAAGAAAGATATTAAGGGATATTCTTTGATCAACAGAAAATATATGGAAAGCATTAAATAGGGTCTACCTTGAAATAAATGGCCATATCTTCGTCTAAAATTGCCCATTTCAATTATAAAGGTGTTTTTAGAATTCACTTGATCTTTGGAACAAAACTGCATTAAAATAATTTGACTTCCGACTCATCTAAGGAAGATATTAAGGGATATTCTTTGATCAACAGAAAATATATGGAAAGCATTAAATAGGGTCTACCTTGAAATAAATGGCCATATCTTCGTCTAAAATTGCCCCATTTCAATTATAAAGGCGTTTTTAGAATTCACTTGATCTTTGGAACAAAACTGCATTAAAATAATTTGACTTCCGACTCATCTAAGAAAGATATTAAGGGATATTCTTTGATCAACAGAAAATATATGGAAAGCATTAAATCGGGTCTACCTTGAAATAAATGGCCATATCTTCGTCAAAAATTGCCCCATTTCAATTATAAAGGTGTTTTTAGAATTCACTCAATCTTTGGAACAAAACTGCATTAAAATAATTTGACTTCCGACTCATCTAAGGAAGATATTAAGGGATATTCTTCGATAAATAGAAAATATAAGGAAAGCAGTAAATAGGGTCAACCTTGAAATAAATGGCCATATCTTCTTCTAAAATTGCCCCATTTCAATTATAAAGGTGTTTTTAGAATTCACTCGATCTTTGAAACTAAACTGCATTAAAATAATTTGACTTCCGACTCATCTAAGAAAGATATTAAGGGATATTCTTCGATCAATAGAAAATATATGGAAAGCATTAAATAGGGTCTACCTTGAAATAAATGGCCATATCTTTGTCAAAAATTGCCCCATTTAAATTATAATGGTGTTTTTAGAATTCACTCAATCTTTGGAACAAAACTGCATTAAAATAATTTGACTTCCGACTCATCTAAGAAAGATATTAAGGGATATTCTTCGATCAATAGAAAATATATGGAAAGCATTAAATAGGGTCTACCTTGAAATAAATGGCCATATCTTCGTCAAAAATTGCCCCATTTCAATTATAAAGGTGTTTTTAGAATTCACTCGATCTTTGGAACAAAACTGCATTAAAATAATTTGACTTCCGACTCATCTAAGAAAGATATTAAGGGATATTCTTCGATAAATAGAAAATATAAGGAAAGCATTAAATAGGGTCAACCTTGAAATAAATGGCCATATCTTCTTCTAAAATTGCCCCATTTCAATTATAAAGGTGTTTTTAGAATTCACTCGATCTTTGAAACTAAACTGCATTAAAATAATTTGACTTCCGACTCATCTAAGAAAGATATTAAGGGATATTCTTCGATCAATAGAAAATATATGGAAAGCATTAAATAGGGTCTACCTTGAAATAAATGGCCATATCTTTGTCAAAAATTGCCCCATTTAAATTATACTGGTGTTTTTAGAATTCACTCAATCTTTGGAACAAAACTGCATTAAAATAATTTGACTTCCGACTCATCTAAGAAAGATATTAAGGGATATTCTTCGATCAATAGAAAATATATGGAAAGCATTAAATAAGGTCTACCTTGAAATAAATGGCCATATCTTCGTCAAAAATTGCCCCATTTCAATTATAAAGGTGTTTTTAGAATTCACTTGATCTTTGGAACAAAACTGCATTAAAATAATTTGACTTCCGACTCATCTAAGAAAGATATTAAGGGATATTCTTTGATCAACAGAAAATATATGGAAAGCATTAAATAGGGTCTACCTTGAAATAAATGGCCATATCTTCGTCAAAAATTGCCCCATTTCAATTATAAAGGTGTTTTTAGGATTCGCTCGATCTTTGGAACAAAACTGCATTAAAATAATTTGACTTCCGACTCATCTAAGAAAGATATTAAGGGATATTCTTTGATCAACAGAAAATATATGGAAAGCATTAAATAGGGTCTACCTTGAAATAAATGGCCATATCTTCGTCAAAAATTGCCCCATTTCAATTATAAAGGTGTTTTTAGAATTCACTCGATCTTTGGAACAAAACTGCATCAAATTAATCTGACGTCCGACTCATCTAAGAAAGATATTAAGGGATATCCTTCGATTAATAGAAAATATAAGCCAAACATTAAATAGGGTCAACCTTGAAATAAATGGCCATATCTTCGTCTAAAATTGCCCCGTTTCAATTATAAAGGTGTTTTTAGAATTCACTCGATCTTTGGAACAAAACTGCATTAAAATAATTTGACTTCCGACTCATCTAAGAAAGATATTAAGGGATATTCTTTGATCAACAGAAAATATATGGAAAGCATTAAATAGGGTCTACCTTGAAATAAATGGCCATATCTTCGTCTAAAATTGCCCCATTTCAATTATAAAGGTGTTTTTAGAATTCACTTAATCTTTGGAACAAAACTGCATTAAAATAATTTGACTTCCGACTCATCTAAGGAAGATATTAAGGGATATTCTTCGATAAATAGAAAATATATGGAAAGCATTAAATAGGGTCTACCTTGAAATAAATGGCCATATCTTCGTCTAAAATTGCCCCATTTCAATTATAAAGGTGTTTTTAGAATTCACTTGATCTTTGGAACAAAACTGCATTAAAATAATTTGACTTCCGACTCATCTAAGAAAGATATTAAGGGATATTCTTTGATCAACAGAAAATATATGGAAAGCATTAAATAGGGTCTACCTTGAAATAAATGGCCATATCTTCGTCAAAAATTGCCCCATTTCAATTATAAAGGTGTTTTTAGAATTCACTCAATCTTTGGAACAAAACTGCATTAAAATAATTTGACTTCCGACTCATCTAAGAAAGATATTAAGGGATATTCTTCGATAAATAGAAAATATATGGAAAGCATTAAATAGGGTCTACCTTGAAATAAATGGCCATATCTTCGTCAAAAATTGCCCCATTTCAATTATAAAGGTGTTTTTAGAATTCACTTGATCTTTGGAACAAAACTGCATTAAAACAATTTGACTTCCGACTCATCTAAGAAAGATAATAAGGGATATTCTTTGATCAACAGAAAATATATGGAAAGCATTAAATAAGGTCTACCTTGAAATAAATGGCCATATCTTCGTATAAAAGCGCCCCATTTCAATTCTAAAGGTGTTTTTAGAATTCACTCGATCTTTGGAACAAAACTGCATTAAATAAAATTGACTTCCGGCTCATCTAAGAAAGATATTAAGGGATATTCTTCGATAAATAGAAAATATAAGGAAAGCATTAAATAGGGTCTACCTTGAAATAAATGGCCATATCTTCTTCTAAAATTGCCCCATTTCAATTATAAAGGTGTTTTTAGAATTCACTTGATCTTTGGAACTAAACTGCATTAAAATAATTTGACTTCCGACTCATCTAAGAAAGATATTAAGGGATATTCTTCGATCAATAGAAAATATATGGAAAGCATTAAATAGGGTCTACCTTGAAATAAATGGCCATATCTTCGTCTAAAATTGCCCCATTTCAATTATAAAGGTGTTTTTAGAATTCACTCGATCTTTGGAACAAAACTGCATTAAAATAATTTGACTTCCGACTCATCTAAGAAAGATATTAAGGGATATTCTTCGATCAATAGAAAATATATGGAAAGCATTAAATAGGGTCTACCTTGAAATAAATGGCCATATCTTCGTCTAAAATTGCCCCATTTCAATTATAAAGGTGTTTTTAGAATTCACTTGATCTTTGGAACAAAACTGCATTAAAATAATTTGACTTTCGACTCATCTAAGAAAGATATTAAGGGATATTCTTTGATCAATAGAAAATATATGGAAAGCATTAAATAGGGTCTACCTTGAAATAAATGGCCATATCTTCGTCAAAAATTGCCCCATTTCAATTATAAAGGTGTTTTTAGAATTCGCTCGATCTTTGGAACAAAACTGCATTAAAATAATTTGACTTCCGACTCATCTAAGAAAGATATTAAGGGATATTCTTTGATCAACAGAAAATATATGGAAAGCATTAAATAGGGTCTACCTTGAAATAAATGGCCATATCTTCGTCAAAAATTGCCCCATTTCAATTATAAAGGTGTTTTTAGAATTCACTCGATCTTTGGAACAAAACTGCATCAAATTAATCTGACGTCCGACTCATCTAAGAAAGATATTAAGGGATATTCTTCGATAAATAGAAAATATATGGAAAGCATTAAATAGGGTCAACCTTGAAATAAATGGCCATATCTTCGTCTAAAATTGCCCCATTTCAATTATAAAGGTGTTTTTAGAATTCACTTGATCTTTGGAACAAAACTGCATTAAAATAATTTGACTTCCGACTCATCTAAGAAAGATATTAAGGGATATTCTTTGATCAACAGAAAATATATGGAAAGCATTAAATAGGGTCAACCTTGAAATAAATGGCCATATCTTCGTCAAAAATTGCCCCATTTCAATTATAAAGGTGTTTTTCGAATTCACTTGATCTTTGAAACAAAACTGCATTAAAATAATTTGACTTCCGACTCATCTAAGAATGATATTAAGGGATATTCTTTGATCAATAGAAAATATATGGAAAGCATTAAATAGGGTCTACCTTGAAATAAATGGCCATATCTTCGTCAAAAATTGCCCCATTTCAATTATAAAGGTGTTTTTAGAATTCACTCGATCTTTGGAACAAAACTGCATTAAAATAATTTGACTTCCGACTCATCTAAGAAAGATATTAAGGGATATTCTTCGATAAATAGAAAATATATGGAAAGCATTAAATAGGGTCTACCTTGAAATAAATGGCCATATCTTCGTCAAAAATTGCCCCATTTCAATTATAAAGGTGTTTTTAGAATTCACTTGATCTTTGGAACAAAACTGCATTAAAATAATTTGACTTCCGACTCATCTAAGAAAGATATTAAGGGATATTCTTCGATCAACAGAAAATATATGGAAAGCATTAAATAGGGTCTACCTTGAAATAAATGGCCATATCTTCGTCTAAAAGTGCCCCATTTCAATTCTAAAGGTGTTTTTAGAATTCGCTCGATCTTTGGAACAAAACTGCATTAAATATAAATTGATTTCCGGCTCATCTAAGAAAGATATTAAGGGATATTCTTCGATAAATAGAAAATATAAGGAAAGCATTAAATAGGGTCAACCTTGAAATAAATGGCCATATCTTCTTCTAAAATTGCCCCATTTCAATTATAAAGGTGTTTTTAGAATTCACTCGATCTTTGGAACAAAACTGCATTAAAATAATTTGACTTCCGACTCATCTAAGAAAGATATTAAGGGATATTCTTCGATCAATAGAAAATATATGGAAAGCATTAAATAGGGTCTACCTTGAAATAAATGGCCATATCTTCGTCAAAAATTGCCCCATTTCAATTATAAAGGTGTTTTTAGAATTCACTCGATCTTTGGAACAAAACTGCATTAAAATAATTTGACTTCCGACTCATCTAAGAAAGATATTAAGGGATATTCTTCGATCAATAGAAAATATATGGAAAGCATTAAATAGGGTCTACCTTGAAATAAATGGCCATATCTTCGTATAAAAGTGCCCCATTTCAATTATAAAGGTGTTTTTAGAATTCACTCGATCTTTGGAACAAAACTGCATTAAAATAATTTGACTTCCGACTCATCTAAGAAAGATATTAAGGGATATTCTTTGATCAACAGAAAATATATGGAAAGCATTAAATAGGGTCTACCTTGAAATAAATGGCCATATCTTCGTCAAAAATTGCCCCATTTCAATTATAAAGGTGTTTTTAGAATTCACTCAATCTTTGGAACAAAACTGCATTAAAATAATTTGACTTCCGACTCATCTAAGAAAGATATTAAGGGATATTCTTCGATTAATAGAAAATATATGGAAAGCATTAAATAGGGTCAACCTTGAAATAAATGGCCATATCTTCGTCAAAAATTGCCCCATTTCAATTATAAAGGTGTTCTTAGAATTCGCTCGATCTTTGGAACAAAACTGCATTAAAATAATTTGACTTCCGACTCATCTAAGAAAGATATTAAGGGATATTCTTTGATCAACAGAAAATATATGGAAAGCATTAAATAGGGTCTACCTTGAAATAAATGGCCATATCTTCGTCAAAAATTGCCCCATTTCAATTATAAAGGTGTTTTTAGAATTCACTCGATCTTTGGAACAAAACTGCATTAAAATAATTTGACTTCCGACTCATCTAAGAAAGATATTAAGGGATATTCTTCGATAAATAGAAAATATATGGAAAGCATTAAATAGGGTCTACCTTGAAATAAATGGCCATATCTTCGTCTAAAATTGCCCCATTTCAATTATAAAGGTGTTTTTAGAATTCACTTGATCTTTGGAACAAAACTGCATTAAAATAATTTGACTTCCGACTCATCTAAGAAAGATAATAAGGGATATTCTTTGATCAACAGAAAATATATGGAAAGCATTAAATAAGGTCTACCTTGAAATAAATGGCCATATCTTCGTATAAAAGAGCCCCATTTCAATTCTAAAGGTGTTTTTAGAATTCGCTCGATCTTTGAAACAAAACTGCATTAAATAAAATTGATTTCCGGCTCATCTAAGAAAGATATTAAGGGATATTCTTCGATAAATAGAAAATATAAGGAAAGCATTAAATAGGGTCAACCTTGAAATAAATGGCCATATCTTCTTCTAAAATTGCCCCATTTCAATTATAAAGGTGTTTTTAGAATTCACTCGATCTTTGAAACTAAACTGCATTAAAATAATTTGACTTCCGACTCATCTAAGAAAGATATTAAGGGATATTCTTCGATCAATAGAAAATATATGGAAAGCATTAAATAGGGTCTACCTTGAAATAAATGGCCATATCTTCGTCAAAAATTGCCCCATTTCAATTATAAAGGTGTTTTTAGAATTCACTCAATCTTTGGAACAAAACTGCATTAAAATAATTTGACTTCCGACTCATCTAAGAAAGATATTAAGGGATATTCTTCGATCAATAGAAAATATATGGAAAGCATTAAATAAGGTCTACCTTGAAATAAATGGCCATATCTTCGTCAAAAATTGCCCCATTTCAATTATAAAGGTGTTTTTTAGAATTCACTTGATCTTTGGAACAAAACTGCATTAAAATAATTTGACTTCCGACTCATCTAAGAAAGATATTAAGGGATATTCTTTGATCAACAGAAAATATATGGAAAGCATTAAATAGGGTCTACCTTGAAATAAATGGCCATATCTTCGTCTAAAATTGCCCCATTTCAATTATAAAGGTGTTTTTAGAATTCACTCGATCTTTGGAACAAAACTGCATTAAAATAATTTGACTTCCGACTCATCTAAGAAAGATATTAAGGGATATTCTTTGATCAACAGAAAATATATGGAAAGCATTAAATAGGGTCTACCTTGAAATAAATGGCCATATCTTCGTCAAAAATTGCCCCATTTCAATTATAAAGGTGTTTTTAGAATTCACTCGATCTTTGGAACAAAACTGCATCAAATTAATCTGACGTCCGACTCATCTAAGAAAGATATTAAGGGATATCCTTCGATTAATAGAAAATATAAGCCAAACATTAAATAGGGTCAACCTTGAAATAAATGGCCATATCTTCGTCTAAAATTGCCACGTTTCAATTATAAAGGTGTTTTTAGAATTCACTTGATCTTTGGAACAAAACTGCATTAAAATAATTTGACTTCCGACTCATCTAAGAAAGATATTAAGGGATATTCTTTGATCAACAGAAAATATATGGAAAGCATTAAATAGGGTCTACCTTGAAATAAATGGCCATATCTTCGTCTAAAATTGCCCCATTTCAATTATAAAGGTGTTTTTAGAATTCACTCAATCTTTGAAACAAAACTGCATTAAAATAATTTGACTTCCGACTCATCTAAGGAAGATATTAAGGGATATTGTTGATTAACAGAAAATATATGGAAAGCATTAAATAGGGTCTACCTTGAAATAAATGGCCATATCTTCGTCTAAAATTGCCCCATTTCAATTATAAAGGTGTTTTTAGAATTCACTTGATCTTTGAAACAAAACTGCATTAAAATAATTTGACTTCCGACTCATCTAAGAAAGATATTAAGGGATATTCTTTGATCAACAGAAAATATATGGAAAGCATTAAATCGGGTCTACCTTGAAATAAATGGCCATATCTTCGTCAAAAATTGCCCCATTTCAATTATAAAGGTGTTTTTAGAATTCACTCAATCTTTGAAACAAAACTGCATTAAAATAATTTGACTTCCGACTCATCTAAGGAAGATATTAAGGGATATTGTTGATTAACAGAAAATATATGGAAAGCATTAAATAGGGTCTACCTTGAAATAAATGGCCATATCTTCGTCTCAAATTGTCCCATTTCAATTATAAAGGTGTTTTTAGAATTCACTTGATCTTTGGAACAAAACTGCATTAAAACAATTTGGCTTCCGACTCATCTAAGAAAGATAATAAGGGATATTCTTTGATCAACAGAAAATATATGGAAAGCATTAAATAAGGTCTACCTTGAAATAAATGGCCATATCTTCGTATAAAAGCGCCCCATTTCAATTCTAAAGGTGTTTTTAGAATTCGCTCGATCTTTGAAACAAAACTGCATTAAATAAAATTGATTTTCGGCTCATCTAAGAAAGATATTAAGGGATATTCTTCGATAAATAGAAAATATAAGGAAAGCATTAAATAGGGTCAACCTTGAAATAAATGGCCATATCTTCTTCTAAAATTGCCCCATTTCAATTATAAAGGTGTTTTTAGAATTCACTTGATCTTTGAAACTAAACTGCATTAAAATAATTTGACTTCCGACTCATCTAAGAAAGATATTAAGGGATATTCTTCGATCAATAGAAAATATATGGAAAGCATTAAATAGGGTCTACCTCGAAATAAATGGCCATATCTTCGTCAAAAATTGCCCCATTTCAATTATAAAGGTGTTTTTAGAACTCACTCAATCTTTGGAACAAAACTGCATTAAAATAATTTGACTTCCGACTCATCTAAGAAAGATATTAAGGGATATTCTTCGATAAATAGAAAATATATGGAAAGCATTAAATAGGGTCTACCTTGAAATAAATGGCCATATCTTCGTCAAAAATTGCCCCATTTCAATTATAAAGGTGTTTTTAGAATTCACTTGATCTTTGGAACAAAACTGCATTAAAATAATTTGACTTCCGACTCATCTAAGAAAGATATTAAGGGATATTCTTTGATCAACAGAAAATATATGGAAAGCATTAAATAGGGTCTACCTTGAAATAAATGGCCATATCTTCGTCAAAAATTGCCCCATTTCAATTATAAAGGTGTTTTTAGAATTCGCTCGATCTTTGGAACAAAACTGCATTAAAATAATTTGACTTCCGACTCATCTAAGAAAGATATTAAGGGATATTCTTTGATCAACAGAACATATATGGAAAGCATTAAATAGGGTCTACCTTGAAATAAATGGCCATATCTTCGTCAAAAATTGCCCCATTTCAATTATAAAGGTGTTTTTAGAATTCACTCAATCTTTGGAACAAAACTGCATCAAATTAATCTGACGTCCGACTCATCTAAGAAAGATATTAAGGGATATTCTTTGATCAACAGAAAATATATGGAAAGCATTAAATAGGGTCTACCTTGAAATAAATGGCCATATCTTCATCTAAAATTGCCCAATTTCAATTATAAAGGTGTTTTTAGAATTCACTTGATCTTTGGAACAAAACTGCATTAAAATAATTTGACTTCCGACTCATCTAAGAAAGATATTAAGGGATATTCTTCGATCAACAGAAAATATATGGAAAGCATTAAATAGGGTCTACCTTGAAATAAATGGCCATATCTTCGTCAAAAATTGCCCCATTTCAATTATAAAGGTGTTTTTAGAATTCGCTTGATCTTTGAAACAAAACTGCATTAAAATAATTTGACTTCCGACTCATCTAAGAAAGATATTAAGGGATATTCTTCGATAAATAGAAAATATATGGAAAGCATTAAATAGGGTCTACCTTGAAATAAATGGCCATATCTTCGTCTAAAATTGCCCCATTTCAATTATAAAGGTGTTTTTAGAATTCACTTGATCTTTGAAACAAAACTGCATTAAAATAATTTGACTTCCGACTCATCTAAGAAAGATATTAAGGGATATTCTTCGATAAATAGAAAATATATGGAAAGCATTAAATAGGGTCTACCTTGAAATAAATGGCCATATCTTCGTCAAAAATTGCCCCATTTCAATTATAAAGGTGTTTTTAGAATTCACTTGATCTTTGGAACAAAACTGCATTAAAATAATTTGACTTCCGACTCATCTAAGAAAGATATTAAGGGATATTCTTCGATAAATAGAAAATATATGGAAAGCATTAAATAGGGTCTACCTTGAAATAAATGGCCATATCTTCGTCAAAAATTGCCCCATTTCAATTATAAAGGTGTTTTTAGAATTCACTCGATCTTTGGAACAAAACTGCATTAAAATAATTTGACTTCCGACTCATCTAAGAAAGATATTAAGGGATATTCTTCGATCAATAGAAAATATATGGAAAGCATTAAATAGGGTCTACCTTGAAATAAATGGCCATATCTTCGTCAAAAATTGCCCCATTTCAATTATAAAGGTGTTTTTAGAATTCACTTGATCTTTGGAACAAAACTGCATTAAAATAATTTGACTTCCGACTCATCTAAGAAAGATATTAAGGGATATTCTTTGATCAATAGAAAATATATGGAAAGCATTAAATAGGGTCTACCTTGAAATAAATGGCCATATCTTCGTCAAAAATTGCCCCATTTCAATTATAAAGGTGTTTTTAGAATTCACTTGATCTTTGGAACAAAACTGCATTAAAATAATTTGACTTCCGACTCATCTAAGAAAGATATTAAGGGATATTCTTCGATAAATAGAAAATATATGGAAAGCATTAAATAGGGTCTACCTTGAAATAAATGGCCATATCTTCGTCAAAAATTGCCCCATTTCAATTATAAAGGTGTTTTTAGAATTCACTCGATCTTTGGAACAAAACTGCATCAAATTAATCTGACGTCCGACTCATCTAAGAAAGATATTAAGGGATATTCTTCGATAAACAGAAAATATATGGAAAGCATTAAATAGGGTCTACCTTGAAATAAATGGCCATATCTTCGTCTAAAATTGCCCCATTTCAATTATAAAGGTGTTTTTAGAATTCACTTGATCTTTGGAACAAAACTGCATTAAAACAATTTGACTTCCGACTCATCTAAGAAAGATAATAAGGGATATTCTTTGATCAACAGAAAATATATGGAAAGCATTAAATAGGGTCTACCTTGAAATAAATGGCCATATCTTCGTCTAAAATTGCCCCATTTCAATTATAAAGGTGTTTTTAGAATTCACTCGATCTTTGGAACAAAACTGCATTAAAATAAATTTGACTTCCGACTCATCTAAGAAAGATATTAAGGGATATTCTTCGATAAATAGAAAATATAAGGAAAGCATTAAATAGGGTCAACCTTGAAATAAATGGCCATATCTTCGTCTAAAATTGCCCCATTTCAATTATAAAGGTGTTTTTAGAATTCACTCGATCTTTGGAACAAAACTGCATTAAAATAATTTGACTTCCGACTCATCTAAGAAAGATATTAAGGGATATTCTTCGATCAATAGAAAATATATGGAAAGCATTAAATAGGGTCTACCTTGAAATAAATGGCCATATCTTCGTCTAAAATTGCCCCATTTCAATTATAAAGGTGTTTTTAGAATTCACTCGATCTTTGGAACAAAACTGCATTAAAATAATTTGACTTCCGACTCATCTAAGAAAGATATTAAGGGATATTCTTCGATCAATAGAAAATATATGGCAAGCATTAAATAGGGTCTACCTTGAAATAAATGGCCATATCTTCGTCAAAAATTGCCCCATTTCAATTATAAAGGTGTTTTTAGAATTCACTTGATCTTTGGAACAAAACTGCATTAAAATAATTTGACTTCCGACTCATCTAAGAAAGATATTAAGGGATATTCTTTGATCAACAGAAAATATATGGAAAGCATTAAATAGGGTCTACCTTGAAATAAATGGCCATATCTTCGTCAAAAATTGCCCCATTTCAATTATAAAGGTGTTTTTAGAATTCACTTGATCTTTGGAACAAAACTGCATTAAAATAATTTGACTTCCGACTCATCTAAGAAAGATATTAAGGGATATTCTTTGATCAACAGAAAATATATGGAAAGCATTAAATAGGGTCTACCTTGAAATAAATGGCCATATCTTCGTCAAAAATTGCCCCATTTCAATTATAAAGGTGTTTTTAGAATTCACTTGATCTTTGGAACAAAACTGCATCAAATTAATTTGACGTCCGACTCATCTAAGAAAGATATTAAGGGATATCCTTCGATTAATAGAAAATATAAGCCAAACATTAAATAGGGTCAACCTTGAAATAAATGGCCATATCTTCGTCAAAAATTGCCCCATTTCAATTATAAAGGTGTTTTTAGAATTCACTTGATCTTTGAAAGAAAACTGCATTAAAATAATTTGACTTCCGACTCATCTAAGAAAGATATTAAGGGATATTCTTCGATAAATAGAAAATATAAGCCAAACATTAAATAGGGTCAACCTTGAAATAAATGGCCATATCTTCGTCTAAAATTGCCCCATTTCAATTATAAAGGTGTTTTTAGAATTCACTCGATCTTTGGAACAAAACTGCATTAAAATAATTTGACTTCCGACTCATCTAAGAAAGATATTAAGGGATATTCTTCGATAAATAGAAAATATATGGAAAGCATTAAATAGGGTCTACCTTGAAATAAATGGCCATATCTTCGTCTAAAATTGCCCCATTTCAATTATAAAGGTGTTTTTAGAATTCACTTGATCTTTGGAACAAAACTGCATTAAAATAATTTGACTTCCGACTCATCTAAGAAAGATATTAAGGGATATTCTTTGATCAACAGAAAATATATGGAAAGCATTAAATAGGGTCTACCTTGAAATAAATGGCCATATCTTCGTCAAAAATTGCCCCATTTCAATTATAAAGGTGTTTTTAGAATTCACTCGATCTTTGGAACAAAACTGCATTAAAATAATTTGACTTCCGACTCATCTAAGGAAGATATTAAGGGATATTCTTCGATAAATAGAAAATATATGGCAAGCATTAAATAGGGTCTACCTTGAAATAAATGGCCATATCTTCGTCTAAAATTGCCCCGTTTCAATTATAAAGGTGTTTTTAGAATTCACTTGATCTTTGGAACAAAACTGCATTAAAATAATTTGACTTCCGTCTCATCTAAGAAAGATATTAAGGGATATTCTTTGATCAACAGAAAATATATGGAAAGCATTAAATAGGGTCTACCTTGAAATAAATGGCCATATCTTCGTCAAAAATTGCCCCATTTCAATTATAAAGATGTTTTTAGAATTCGCTCGATCTTTGGAACAAAACTGCATTAAAATAATTTGACTTCCGACTCATCTAAGAAAGATATTAAGGGATATTCTTCGATAAATAGAAAATATATGGAAAGCATTAAATAGGGTCTACCTTGAAATAAATGGCCATATCTTCGTCCAAAATTGCCCCATTTCAATTATAAAGGTGTTTTTAGAATTCGCTTGATCTTTGAAACAAAACTGCATTAAAATAATTTGACTTCCGACTCATCTAAGAAAGATATTAAGGGATATTCTTCGATCAATAGAAAATATATGGAAAGCATTAAATAGGGTCAACCTTGAAATAAATGGCCATATCTTCGTCAAAAATTGCCCCATTTCAATTATAAAGGTGTTTTTAGAATTCACTTGATCTTTGGAACAAAACTGCATCTAAAATAATTTGACTTCCGACTCATCTAAGAAAGATATTAAGGGATATTCTTCGATCAATAGAAAATATAATGGCAAGCATTAAATAGGGTCAACCTTGAAATAAATGGCCATATCTTCGTCTAAAATTGCCCCATTTCAATTATAAAGGTGTTTTTAGAATTCACTTGATCTTTGGAACAAAACTGCATTAAAATAATTTGACTTCCGACTCATCTAAGAAAGATATTAAGGGATATTCTTTGATCAACAGAAAATATATGGAAAGCATTAAATAGGGTCTACCTTGAAATAAATGGCCATATCTTCGTCTAAAATTGCCCCATTTCAATTATAAAGGTGTTTTTAGAATTCACTTGATCTTTGGAACAAAACTGCATTAAAATAATTTGACTTCCGACTCATCTAAGAAAGATATTAAGGGATATTCTTTGATCAACAGAAAATATATGGAAAGCATTAAATAGGGTCTACCTTGAAATAAATGGCCATATCTTCGTCTAAAATTGCCCCATTTCAATTATAAAGGTGTTTTTAGAATTCACTCGATCTTTGGAACAAAACTGCATTAAAATAATTTGACTTCCGACTCATCTAAGAAAGATATTAAGGGATATTCTTCGATTAATAGAAAATATAAGCCAAACATAAAATAGGGTCAACCTTGAAATAAATGGCCATATCTTCGTCAAAAATTGCCCCATTTCAATTATAAAGGTGTTTTTAGAATTCACTTGATCTTTGAAACAAAACTGCATTAAAATAATTTGACTTCCGACTCATCTAAGAAAGATATTAAGGGATATTCTTCGATAAATAGAAAATATATGGAAAGCATTAAATAGGGTCTACCTTGAAATAAATGGCCATATCTTCGTCAAAAATTGCCCCATTTCAATTATAAAGGTGTTTTTAGGATTCGCTCGATCTTTGGAACAAAACTGCATTAAAATAATTTGACTTCCGACTCATCTAAGAAAGATATTAAGGGATATTCTTTGATCAACAGAAAATATATGGAAAGCATTAAATAAGGTCTACCTTGAAATAAATGGCCATATCTTCGTCAAAAATTGCCCCATTTCAATTATAAAGGTGTTTTTAGAATTCACTCAATCTTTGGAACAAAACTGCATCAAATTAATCTGACGTCCGACTCATCTAAGAAAGATATTAAGGGATATCCTTCGATTAATAGAAAATATAAGCCAAACATTAAATAGGGTCAACCTTGAAATAAATGGCCATATCTTCGTCTAAAATTGCCCCGTTTCAATTATAAAGGTGTTTTTAGAATTTACTCGATCTTTGGAACAAAACTGCATTAAAATAATTTGACTTCCGACTCAACTAAGAAAGATATTAAGGGAGATTCTTTGATCAACAGAAAATATATGGAAAGCATTAAATAGGGTCTACCTTGAAATAAATGGCCATATCTGCGTCTAAAATTGCCCCACTTCAATTATAAAGGTGGTTTTTGAATTCACTTAATCTTTGGAACAAAACTGCATTAAAATAATTTGACTTCCGACTCATCTAAGAAAGATATTAAGGGATATTCTTCGATAAATAGAAAATATAAGGAAAGCAGTAAATAGGGTCAACCTTGAAATAAATGGCCATATCTTCGTCTAAAATTGCCCCATTTCAATTATAAAGGTGTTTTTAGAATTCACTCGATCTTTGGAACAGAACTGCATTAAAATAATTGGACTTCCGACTCATCTAAGAAAGATATTAAGGGATATTCTTTGATCAACAGAAAATATATGGAAAGCATTAAATAGGGTCTACCTTGAAATAAATGGCCATATCTTCGTCTAAAATTGCCCCATTTCAATTATAAAGGTGTTTTTAGAAATCACTCGATCTTTGAAACAAAACTGCATTAAAATAATTTGACTTCCGACTCATCTAAGAAAGATATTAAGGGATATTCTTCGATTAATAGAAAATATAAGCCAAACATTAAATAGGGTCAACCTTGAAATAAATGGCCATATCTTCGTCTAAAATTGCCCCGTTTCAATTATAAAGGTGTTTTTAGAATTCACTTGATCTTTGAAACAAAACTGCATTAAAATAATTTGACTTCCGACTCATCTAAGAAAGATATTAATGGAGATTCTTTGATCAACAGAAAATATATGGAAAGCATTAAATAGGGTCTACCTTGAAATAAATGGCCATATCTTCGTCAAAAATTGCCCCATTTCAATTATTATGATGTTTTTAGAATTCACTCAATCTTTGGAACAAAACTGCATTAAAATAATTTGACTTCCGACTCATCTAAGAAAGATATTAAGGGATATTCTTTGATCAACAGAAAATATATGGAAAGCATTAAATAGGGTCTACCTTGAAATAAATGGCCATATCTTCGTACAAAATTGCCCCATTTTAATTCTAAGGGTGTTTTTAGGATTCGCTCGATCTTTGAAACAAAACTGCATTAAAATAATTTGACTTCCGACTCATCTAAGAAAGATATTAAGGGATATTCTTCGATCAATAGAAAATATATGGAAAGCATTAAATAGGGTCTACCTTGAAATAAATGGCCATATCTTCGTCAAAAATTGCCCCATTTCAATTATAAAGGTGTTTTTAGAATTCACTTGATCTTTGGAACAAAACTGCATCAAATTAATCTGACGTCCGACTCATCTAAGAAAGATATTAAGGGATATTCTTCGATTAATAGAAAATATAAGCCAAACATTAAATAGGGTCAACCTTGAAATAAATGGCCATATCTTCGTCTAAAATTGCCCCGTTACAATTATAAAAGTATTTTTTAGAATTCACTCGATCTTTGGAACAAAACTGCATCAAATTAATCTGACGTCCGACTCATCTAAGAAAGATATTAAGGGATATCCTTCGATTAATAGAAAATATAAGCCAAACATTAAATAGGGTCAACCTTGAAATAAATGGCCATATCTTCGTCTAAAATTGCCCCGTTTCAATTATAAAGGTGTTTTTAGAATTCACTCGATCTTTGAAACAAAACTGCATTAAAATAATTTGACTTCCGACTCAACTAAGAAAGATATTAAGGGAGATTCTTTGATCAACAGAAAATATATGGAAAGCATTAAATAGGGTCTACCTTGAAATAAATGGCCATATCTGCGTCTAAAATTGCCCCACTTCAATTATAAAGGTGTTTTTTGAATTCACTTAATCTTTGGAACAAAACTGCATTAAAATAATTTGACTTCCGACTCATCTAAGAAAGATATTAAGGGATATTCTTCGATAAATAGAAAATATAAGGAAAGCAGTAAATAGGGTCAACCTTGAAATAAATGGCCATATCTTCGTCTAAAATTGCCCCATTTCAATTATAAAGGTGTTTTTAGAATTCACTTGATCTTTGGAACAAAACTGCATTAAAATAATTTGACTTCCGACTCATCTAAGAAAGATATTAAGGGATATTCTTTGATCAACAGAAAATATATGGAAAGCATTAAATAGGGTCTACCTTGAAATAAATGGCCATATCTTCGTCTAAAATTGCCCCATTTCAATTATAAAGGTGTTTTTAGAATTCACTCGATCTTTGAAACAAAACTGCATTAAAATAATTTGACTTCCGACTCATCTAAGAAAGATATTAAGGGATATTCTTCGATTAATAGAAAATATAAGCCAAACATAAAATAGGGTCAACCTTGAAATAAATGGCCATATCTTCGTCTAAAATTGCCCCGTTTCAATTATAAAGGTGTTTTTAGAATTCACTTGATCTTTGGAACAAAACTGCATTAAAATAATTTGACTTCCGACTCATCTAAGAAAGATATTAATGGAGATTCTTTGATCAACAGAAAATATATGGAAAGCATTAAATAGGGTCTACCTTGAAATAAATGGCCATATCTTCGTCAAAAATTGCCCCATTTCAATTATTATGATGTTTTTAGAATTCACTTGATCTTTGGAACAAAACTGCATTAAAATAATTTGACTTCCGACTCATCTAAGAAAGATATTAAGGGATATTCTTTGATCAACAGAAAATATATGGAAAGCATTAAATAGGGTCTACCTTGAAATAAAATGGCCATATCTTCGTACAAAATTGCCCCATTTTAATTCTAAAGGGTGTTTTTAGGATTCGCTCGATCTTGGAACAAAACTGCATTAAAATAATGTGACTTCCGACTCATCTAAGAAAGATATTAAGGGATATTCTTTGATCAACAGAAAATATATGGAAAGCATTAAATAGGGTCTACCTTGAAATAAATGGCCATATCTTCGTCTAAAATTGCCCCATTTCAATTATAAAGGTGTTTTAGAATTCACTCGATCTTTGGAACAAAACTGCATTAAAATAATTTGACTTCCGACTCATCTAAGAAAGATATTAAGGGATATTCTTCGATCAATAGAAAATATATGGAAAGCATTAAATAGGGTCTACCTTGAAATAAATGGCCATATCTTCGTCAAAACTTGCCCCATTTCAATTATAAAGGCGTTTTTAGAATTCACTTGATCTTTGGAACAAAACTGCATTAAAATAATTTGACTTCCGACTCATCTAAAAAAGATATTAAGGGATATTCTTTGATCAACAGAAAATATATGGAAAGCATTAAATAGGGTCTACCTTGAAATAAAATGGCCATATCTTCGTACAAAATTGCCCCATTTTAATTCTAAAGGTGTTTTTAGGATTCACTCGATCTTTGGAACAAAACTGCATTAAAATAATTTGACTTCCGACTCATCTAAGAAAGATATTAAGGGATATTCTTCGATCAATAGAAAATATATGGAAAGCATTAAATAGGGTCTACCTTGAAATAAATGGCCATATCTTCGTCAAAAATTGCCCCATTTCAATTATAAAGGTGTTTTTAGAATTCACTTGATCTTTGGAACAAAACTGCATCAAATTAATCTGACGTCCGACTCATCTAAGAAAGATATAAAGGGATATTCTTCGATTAATAGAAAATATAAGCCAAACATTAAATAGGGTCAACCTTGAAATAAATGGCCATATCTTCGTCTAAAATTGCCCCGTTACAATTATAAGGGTATTTTTAGAATTCACTCGATCTTTGGAACAAAACTGCATTAAAATAATTTGACTTCCGACTCAACTAAGAAAGATATTAAGGGAGATTCTTTGATCAACAGAAAACATATGGAAAGCATTAAATAGGGTCTACCTTGAAATAAATGGCCATATCTGCGTCTAAAATTGCCCCACTTCAATTATAAAGGTGTTTTTTGAATTCACCTAATCTTTGGAACAAAACTGCATTAAAATAATTTGACTTCCGACTCATCTTAGAAAGGTATTAAGGGATATTCTTCGATAAATAGAAAATATAAGGAAAGCAGTAAATAGGGTCAACCTTGAAATAAATGGCCATATCTTCGTCAAAAATTGCCCCATTTCAATTATAAAGGTGTTTTTAGAATTCACTCGATCTTTGGAACAAAACTGCATTAAAATAATTTGACTTCCGACTCATCTAAGAAAGATATTAAGGGACATTCTTTGATCAACAGAAAATATATGGAAAGCATTAAATAGGGTCTACCTTGAAATAAATGGCCATATCTTCGTCTAAAATTGCCCCATTTCAATTATAAAGGTGTTTTTAGAATTCACTCGATCTTTGAAACAAATCTGCATTAAAATAATTTGAGTTCCGACTCATCTAAGAAAGATATTAAGGGATATTCTTTGATCAATAGAAAATATAAGGCAAACATTAAATAGGGTCTACCTTGAAATAAATGGCCATATCTTCGTCTAAAATTGCCCCATTTCAATTATAAAGGTGTTTTTAGAATTCACTCGATCTTTGGAACAAAACTGCATTAAAATAATTTGACTTCCGACTCATCTAAGAAAGATATTAAGGGAGATTCTTTGATCAATAGAAAATATATGGAAAGCATTAAATAGGGTCTACCTTGAAATAAATGGCCATATCTTCGTCTAAAATTGCCCCATTTCAATTACATAGGTGTTTTTAGAATTCACTTGATCTTTGGAACAAAACTGCATTAAAATAATTTGACTTCCGACTCATCTAAGAAAGATATTAAGGGATATTCTTTGATCAACAGAAAATATATGGAAAGCATTAAATAGGGTCTACCTTAAAATAAATGGCCATATCTTCGTCAAAAATTGCCCCATTTCAATTATAAAGGTGGTTTTAGAATTCACTCGATCTTTGGAACAAAACTGCATTAAAATAATTTGACTTCCGACTCATCTAAGAAAGATATTAAGGGATATTCTTCGATAAATAGAAAATATATGGAAAGCATTAAATAGGGTCTACCTTGAAATAAATGGCCATATCTTCGTCCAAAATTGCCCCATTTCAATTATAAAGGTGTTTTTAGAATTCGCTCGATCTTTGAAACAAAACTGCATTAAAATAATTTGACTTCCGACTCATCTAAGAAAGATATTAAGGGATATTCTTCGATCAATAGAAAATATAAGCCAAGCATTAAATAGGGTCAACCTTGAAATAAATGGCCATATCTTCGTCTAAAATTGCCCCATTTCAATTATAAAGGTGTTTTTAGAATTCACTTGATCTTTGGAACAAAACTGCCTTAAAATAATTTGACTTCCGACTCATCTAAGAAAGATATTAAGGGATATTCTTCGATTAATAGAAAATATAAGGCAAGCATTAAATAGGGTCAACCTTGAAATAAATGGCCATATCTTCGTCTAAAATTGCCCCATTTCAATTATAAAGGTGTTTTTAGAATTCGCTTGATCTTTGGAACAAAACTGCATTAAAATAATTTGACTTCCGACTCATCTAAGAAAGATATTAAGGGATATTCTTCGATTAATAGAAAATATAAGCCAAACATTAAATAGGGTCAACCTTGAAATAAATGGCCATATCTTCGTCTAAAATTGCCCCGTTTCATTTATAAAGGTGTTTTTAGAATTCACTTGATCTTTGAAACAAAACTGCATTAAAATAATTTGACTTCCGACTCATCTAAGAAAGATATTAATGGAGATTCTTTGATCAACAGAAAATATATGGAAAGCATTAAATAGGGTCTACCTTGAAATAAATGGCCATATCTTCGTCAAAAATTGCCCCATTTCAATTATAAAGGTGTTTTTAGAATTCACTCAATCTTTGGAACAAAACTGCATTAAAATAATTTGACTTCCGACTCATCTAAGAAAGATATTAAGGGATATTCTTTGATCAACAGAAAATATATGGAAAGCATTAAATAGGGTCTACCTTGAAATAAATGGACATATCTTCGTATAAAATTGCCCCATTTCAATTATAAATGTGTTTTTAGAATTCACTTGATCTTTGGAACAAAACTGCATTAAAATAATTTGACTTCCGACTCATCTAAGAAAGATATTAAGGGATATTCTTCGATCAATAGAAAATATAAGGCAAGCATTAAATAGGGTCTACCTTGAAATAAATGGCCATATCTTCGTCTAAAATTGCCCCGTTTCAATTATAAAGGTGTTTTTAGAATTCACTCAATCTTTGAAACAAAACTGCATTAAAATAATTTGACTTCCGACTCATCTAAGAAAGATATTAAGGGAGATTCTTTGATCAACAGAAAATATATGGAAAGCATTAAATAGGGTCTACCTTGAAATAAATGGCCATATCTTCGTCTAAAATTGCCCCATTTCAATTATAAATGGTGTTTTTAGAATTCACTTGATCTTTGGAACAAAACTGCATTAAAATAATTTGACTTCCGACTCATCTAAGAAAGATATTAAGGGATATTCTTCGATAAATAGAAAATATAAGGCAAACATTAAATAGGGTCAACCTTGAAATAAATGGCCATATCTTCGTCTAAAATTGCCCCATTTCAATTATAAAGGTGTTTTTAGAATTCACTCGATCTTTGGAACAAAACTGCATTAAAATAATTTGACTTCCGACTCATCTAAGAAAGATATTAAGGGATATTCTTCGATCAATAGAAAATATAAGGCAAACATTAAATAGGGTCAACCTTGAAATAAATGGCCATATCTTCGTCTAAAATTGCCCCGTTTCAATTATAAAGGTGTTTTTAGAATTCACTCGATCTTTGGAACAAAACTGCATTAAAATAATTTGACTTCCGACTCATCTAAGAAAGATATTAAGGGATATTCTTCGATCAACAGAAAATATAAGCCAAACATTAAATAGGGTCAACCTTGAAATAAATGGCCATATCTTCGTCTAAAATTGCCCCATTTCAATTATAAAGGTGTTTTTAGAATTCACTCGATCTTTGGAACAAAACTGCATTAAAATAATTTGACTTCCGACTCATCTAAGAAAGATATTAAGGGATATTCTTCGATTAATAGAAAATATAAGCCAAACATTAAATAGGGTCAACCTTGAAATAAATGGCCATATCTTCGTCTAAAATTGCCCCGTTTCAATTATAAAGGTGTTTTTAGAATTCACTCGATCTTTGGAACAAAACTGCATTAAAATAATTTGACTTCCGACTCATCTAAGAAAGATATTAAGGGATATTCTTCGATAAATAGAAAATATAAGCCAAACATTAAATAGGGTCAACCTTGAAATAAATGGCCATATCTTCGTCTAAAATTGCCCCATTTCAATTATAAAGGTGTTTTTAGAATTCACTCGATCTTTGGAACAAAACTGCATTAAAATAATTTGACTTCCGACTCATCTAAGAAAGATATTAAGGGATATTCTTCGATCAATAGAAAATATAAGGAAAGCATTAAATAGGGTCAACCTTGAAATAAATGGCCATATCTTCGTCTAAAATTGCCCCGTTTCAATTATAAAGGTGTTTTTAGAATTCACTCGATCTTTGAAACAAAACTGCATTAAAATAATTTGACTTCCGACTCATCTAAGAAAGATATTAATGGAGATTCTTTGATCAACAGAAAATATATGGAAAGCATTAAATAGGGTCTACCTTGAAATAAATGGCCATATCTTCGTCAAAAATTGCCCCATTTCAATTATAAAGGTGTTTTTAGAGTTCACTCAATCTTTGAAACAAAACTGCATTAAAATAATTTGACTTCCGACTCATCTAAGAAAGATATTAAGGGATATTCTTTGATCAACAGAAAATATATGGAAAGCATTAAATAGGGTCTACCTTGAAATAAATGGCCATATCTTCGTCTAAAATTGCCCCATTTCAAATTATAAAGGTGTTTTTAGAATTCACTCGATCTTTGGAACAAAACTGCATTAAAATAATTTGACTTCCGACTCATCTAAGAAAGATATTAAGGGATATTCTTCGATTAATAGAAAATATAAGCCAAACATTAAATAGGGTCAACCTTGAAATAAATGGCCATATCTTCGTCTAAAATTGCCCCGTTTCAATTATAAAGGTGTTTTTAGAATTCACTTGATCTTTGGAACAAAACTGCATTAAAATAATTTGACTTCCGACTAATCTAAGAAAGATATTAATGGAGATTCTTTGATCAATAGAAAATATAAGGAAAGCATTAAATAGGGTCTACCTTGAAATAAATGGCC